>NC_090419.1:582500-680000 GCF_036365525.1 Heterodontus francisci | reverse complement strand
AGAGGGAGAGACAGAGAGGAAAAGGCAGATGGAGGGGCAGGGAGAGAGACAGAGAGAATGGCAGAGACAGAGATAGAAGGAGAGAGAGGGAGTGTCAGGAGGAGTGGGAGAGGGAGATAGAGGGGGAGAGACAGATAGAGGGAGAGACAGACAGATAGAGGGAGAGACAGACAGATAGAGGGGGAGACAGACAGATAGAGGGGGAGAGTGAGATAGAGGGGGAGAGTGAGATAGAGGGGGAGAGGGAGATTGAGGGGGAGAGGGAGATTGAGGGGGAGAGGGAGATTGAGGGGGAGAGGGAGAGAGAGGGGCAGAGGCAGATAGAGTGGCAGAGGGAGATAGAGGGGCAGAGGGAGATGGAGGGTGGAGAGGGAGAGAGAGGGGGGAGAGGGAGAGAGAGAGGGGGGAGTGGGAGAGAGAGGGGGGAGTGGGAGAGAGAGCGGGAGAGGGAGAGAGTGAGATAGAGGGCGAGAGACACATCAATGGGGAGAGTGAGATAGAGGGGGAAGGATGGGATAGAGTGGGGAGAGGGAGATAGAGTGGGGAGAGGGAGATAGAGGGGGAGAGACAGACAGAGGGGACGAGTGAGCTAGAGGGGAAGAGTGAGACAGAGGAGGTGTGTGAGATAGAGAGGGGTGTGTGAGATAGAGGGGGTGTGTGAGATAGAGGGGGTGTGTGAGATAGAGGGGGTGTGTGAGATAGAGGGGGTGTGTGAGATAGAGGGGGTGTGTGAGATAGAGGGGGTGTGTGAGATAGAGGGGGTGTGTGAGATAGAGGGGCAGAGGGAGATAGAGGGGGAGAGGGAGATAGAGGGGGAGAGGGAGATAGAGGGGGAGAGGGAGATAGAGGGGGAGAGGGAGATAGAGGGAGAGAGCGAGATAGAGGGAGAGAGTGAGATAGAGGGAGAGAGTGAGATAGAGGGGGTGTGTGAGATAGAGGGGGTGTGTGAGATAGAGGGGCAGAGGGAGATAGAGGGGGAGAGGGAGATAGAGGGGGAGATGGAGATAGAGGGTGGAGAGGGAGATAGAGTGGGAGAGGGAGAGAGAGGGGGATTGGGAGATAGCAGGGGAGAGGGAGATAGCAGGGGAGAGGGAGATAGAGGGGAAGAGGGAGATAGAGGGGAAGAGGGAGAGAGAGGGGAAGAGGGAGAGAAAGGGGAAGAGGGAGAGAGAGGGGAAGAGGGAGAGAGAGGGGAAGAGGGAGAGAGAGGGGGGAGAGGGAGATAGAGTGGGGAGAGGGAGATAGAGTGGGGAGAGGGAGATAGAGGGGGAGAGACAGACAGAGGGGACGAGTGAGCTAGAGGGGAAGAGTGAGACAGAGGAGGTGTGTGAGATAGAGAGGGGTGTGTGAGATAGAGGGGGTGTGTGAGATAGAGGGGGTGTGTGAGATAGAGGGGGTGTGTGAGATAGAGGGGGTGTGTGAGATAGAGGGGCAGAGGGAGATAGAGGGGGAGAGGGAGATAGAGGGGGAGAGGGAGATAGAGGGGGAGAGGGAGATAGAGGGAGAGAGCGAGATAGAGGGAGAGAGTGAGATAGAGGGAGAGAGTGAGATAGAGGGGGTGTGTGAGATAGAGGGGGTGTGTGAGATAGAGGGGGTGTGTGAGATAGAGGGGCAGAGGGAGATAGAGGGGGAGAGGGAGATAGAGGGGGAGATGGAGATAGAGGGTGGAGAGGGAGATAGAGTGGGAGAGGGAGAGAGAGGGGGATTGGGAGATAGCAGGGGAGAGGGAGATAGCAGGGGAGAGGGAGATAGAGGGGAAGAGGGAGATAGAGGGGAAGAGGGAGAGAGAGGGGAAGAGGGAGAGAAAGGGGAAGAGGGAGAGAGAGGGGAAGAGGGAGAGAGAGGGGGGAGAGGGAGATAGAGGGGGAGAGGGAGATAGAGGGGGGTGAGGGAGATAGAGGGGGGTGAGGGAGATAGAGGGGGGTGAGGGAGATAGAGGGGAAGAGGGAGATAGAGGGGGAGAGGGAGATAGAGGGGGTTGAGGGAGATAGAGGGGGTTGAGGGAGATAGAGGGGGTTGAGGGAGATAGAGGGGGTTGAGGGAGAGAGAGCGGGAGAGGGAGATAGAGGGGGATTGGGAGATAGAGGGGGAGAGGGAAGTAGAGGGGGGAGAGGGAGATAGAGGGGGATTGGGAGATAGAGGGGGATTGGGAGATAGAGGGGGATTGGGAGATAGAGGGGGATTGGGAGATAGAGGGGGAGAGGGAGATAGAGGGTGCAGACGGAGATAGAGGGTGCAGACGGAGATAGAGGGGGAGAGATGGATGGGGTAGAGGGTGGTGAACCTGTGGAATTCTCTACCGCAGAAGGCAGTGGAGGCCAAGTCATTAAATATATTCATGGAGGAGAGAGATATATTTCTAAATGTCAAAGGGATCAAGGGGTATGGGGAGAAAGTGGGAACAGGGTACTGAATTAGACCATCGGTCATGATCTTTATTGAATGACGGAGCAGGCCCAAAGGGCCGAATGGCCTGCTCCTGCTCCTATTTTCTATGTTTCTATGAGAGAGGCAGATTGAGAGAGGGAGAGAGAAGGAGAAACAGAGAGAGAAGGAGAGATAGAGATGGAGCGAGGTGACCCTGATATTCTCTCTCTCTCACACACACACATCCAGACACACACAGACACATACATAAAGGGACACACAGACACACACACACACAGACACACACACACAGAGACACACACACACAGACAGATTTTACAATCCACACTGATGTCAGTAAAAATGACCAACAGAACCTCAGTAACAATCCCCAGTGTCTGCCCAGTCCTGAGAGAGACAGAGAGAGAGATAGGGCAGTGACAGAGAAAGACAGTGAAAGAGGGAAGACAAAACAGCTTGCAGGAGAAACTTTACATTTATTTGTGTTCCACAGATTTTATTAAAAGTTGAAAGGGACTGGACACTGGAAAAGCTGTCAACACACAACAACAACACTGAGAGACTTTAGATGTGAGGGAAGGGGAGACACACTTTAAAATCCACACTGATGTCAGTAAAAATCCCCAAACACAACCTCAGTAACAATCCCCATTATCTGCCCAGTCCTGTATTGTGGGTTTCTTCTTTGGCCTCCTTATCTCGAGAGACAATGGGTAAGTGCCTGGAGGTGGATCAGTTGTGTGTGGAGCAGCGCCTGGAGTGGCTATAAAGGCCAATTCTAGAGTGACAAGCTCTTCTTCCACAGGTGCTGCAGAGAAATGTGATTGTCGGGGCTGTTACACAGTTGGCTCTTCCCTTGCGCCTCTGTCTTTTTTGTGGGTTTAGTGTGAGGGTTTGAGGGGGGAGGTTTGGATCAGTATTTGATATTTTGAAACTGCAGGTAAAGAATGAAAGGTTTAAAATGAACGAAGAGATGTCTGAAAGCATTGCTGTGCTGGGATTAACATATCAATGGACTGTAAAAGTCAGAAAGGTCCTGTCCTGGGATTAACATATCAATGGACAGGCCCCCTCCCCCGCCCCCGAGGCAGGAGATTGAGAGACAGCCCAACATGTTAAACGCTCAAGGGGTGGAGTTTGCAAACAGCTCACTCAGGATATAAACTGGGTTTGAAGATCTCAGTTCCAATCACAAAACCCACCTTTCACTCTCTGTCTGCAGAGAGTGGACACATTCCCCAGTCTGATTCAGTGTGTGTGTCTGTGTATCTGTGTGTGTGCTCTCTCTGTCTCAATCTGCTTTATAACTGTGATTTGATTGTATTTGAATATTGCTGATTGTCTGTGTAACTGAGAGAGGAAACTCTGGGCTCTTGCTGTGCAATGTTGTTTAAAAATGTCCTCGCTTTGTATTTTAATCCAATTTTCTTCTCCTTCTTTCCCCTGAGGAATTTTCATTCTGAAAACTGCACGGTGAAGGTGAAAAGAGGGAAAGTTTGGGACGAGGAATCCTTGGACAGGAGCTTCCTCCAGAGGGGACGGACTGAGGCCTTGTCCACAGGCTGTACCCAAAGGGCCCACGTGAGTTGTGTCTGTTTATCAGCCTGAGGTTTAATTTCCTCTCTGGGGCCCTGGGTTAACCATTTCATGTTGGATTGGGGCTCCTGGTGTTTTAAACAGGTTGAAAGGCTGGGGTTAAAGGAGCAGCCCCAGGAGGGAGTCCCATTTGCCACTTGCTCCTTCGAGCCCTGTCTGTGAGGTTTGCTGCTGTTTTGGTCAATGCTATGAAGCTAACAGTTAAATAAGATGCACAGTGCCCATTTTAATTCATTTTACTGTAGGTCTGAGCTTTCTCTCTGTCTCCACATTATTTCCCTGTGTCTCTATCTCCCCCCATGCTTTCTCTTCTCTGTCTCGGTTTCACACTCACCTTCTCCAATTAAACCTTTAATAAATTTTTTTTAAAAACATACCACACACAGCAATGTAATTTGTCGTTATTTGAAATGGTGAGACAGAATCAGCAGCTTGTTCCCAGTTTAAAGAGGGAGTTTTGCCCTTTCTGGGGACTGAAATCTGTCTATTATCACATTGTTGCTCATGGGATCTTGCTGTGCATCTAGTGCCCAGCAGCATTTCCTGCACAGTAATGAGGACACTTTAAAATGCAGCTTCCTGAGGGTCTGAGTGTGGATTTCTCTGTTTTCTCTCCATCTTCCTCTGCTTTTCTCTCCCCCGCACTTTCTCTATTTTAACCATTAATCAATAGGTGCCACAATGTGTGCACAGCAAGATCCCACAGGCAGCAATATGATAATATGCAGATAATGTGTTTTCAGTGATGTAAGTTTAGGGATGGCAGAGGGAGGGACTTTCCTGCAGTGACTAAGTGATCAGCACCGCAGCCTCACAGCTCCAGCAACCCAGGTTGGGTTCTGGGTACCGCCTGTGCGGAGTTTGCAAGTTCTCCGTGTGGGTTTCCTCCGGGTGCTCTGGTTTCCTGCCACATGCCAAAGACTTGCGTGTTGATAGGTAAATTGGCCATTAGAAAAATTGCCCCTAGTGTAGGTAGGTGGTCGGAGAATTGAGGGAAGATGGGGATGTGAGAGGGGGGAAAATGGCATTAATGTAGGATTAGCATAAATGGGTGGCTGATGGTCAGCGTTGGGCCGAAGGGCCTGTTTCAGTGTTGTATCTCTCTATGACTCGAATGTGACGTGCGGTTATTTTAAACGATGACAGAAACATTTCAGCGGACGTTTCAATCTAGATTAAATCCCAGATCGAGAGAGAAAGAAACTGATGTGGAGGAGTTTGGGGAGGGAGCAGGAGAAAGACAGGGAGAGGGGTGTTTGAGATTTTCAAACTGCAGGAATGTCCCTCCCTCTGGGATCTCGAAACTTACGTCACTAAAAACAGATTTATCTGCATATTAGCATATTGTTGCCTTTGGGATCTTGCTGTGCACAGATTGCCTACAGGTTTCCTGCATTGCAACAGTGAGGACCACTTTAAAAATTAGTTCATTGATTCTCAACTGCTCCTGAGGGCCAATAATTACAAGAGCTGAACGTGAAGCTGTATAAAGACTTGTGAAAAGTTTAAAGATGGAGTTCAGCATTTTCAGAGGACTGTGATGGGATATCTGGCAATGATCACATTGTGGGATCCTGCTGTGCATACATTCCCTGCATCAATTCTTACATTACAACACTGAGGCAGGAACAGATGGAGAGAAAAAGAGGGAGAGAGAGAAACAGCTGGAGGTGGCAGGTAAATCAGAGAGAGAGAGAGAGAGAGACAGGCGGAGTGTGGATGAGGGAGGGAAGGCAGAGAAAGATGGAGAAAGACAGAGAGAGAGAGAAATCCACACTCAAAATCTTGGTAAACTGAAATTTGAAGTATCACCATTGCTGGGATCTTGCTGTGCACAGCTTGCCTGCAGAATTCCCTGCATTGGAACAGTGAGTGCATTTTAGAAGTGAATTCATTGTGTGTAAAGCTCTCCTGAAGGCCTGGATTTTAAGTCCGGAGCTTGAAGCCGGTATAATTCCCAAATAATGCTGGTGTTTTGGGCAGTGCCGTGAATTTCTCTCTCTCTCTCCATCTGTCTCTCTGAATGAGAGTAACAGGAGGGAGAGTGAGGGAATCAGAGGGGGAGAGAGGGGTAGCCGGCTGTAAGCACACTGCTGCTTGTGGGATCTTGCTGTGCATCAATGGCCGACAGCATTTCCAACGTTGCAACAGTGACGACCACTTTAAAAATTGATTCATTGAGTGTCAAATACTTCTGTGAATCAGCAATGAAATGGGTGAAATGTGAAGGTTTGTAAAGGCTTGTTCTCATTCCCGAATATTGCTGGTGTTTGAGGCTGTGGGTTGAATTTGACAGTGAAATGAAACACCGGGGGACCATTTGAATTCAGATTTTCAGGGATGGGAATGTGGATTTGTCTCTCTATCCTTCTACAGGACAGGGGATGGGGGTCACCAGTGTTTGTGTGCTTTTACAATGAGGCAGAAACAGATGTAGAGAGACACACAGAGAAATAGAGAGAGAGAGGGAGAGAGAGACAGCAGGAAATGACAGGGTAAACACATCTACACTTCCCAGTCTCTGGCTCTGTGTCAGGGGATGTGTTTGTAAGTCACTGAGAGATTGTTTTATGTCAGTGAGTTTGAGAGAGAGTCCTGGGCTCTCGCTGTGTTTTATTTCTGTGCAAAAATGCTTTGCTTTGTTTGAATCAATTTTATTTCTCTTATTCCCAAGGAGAATCTTTTCGGAAGCTGCAGCTGTGATGATGCAGAGGGAGAATCTTTTGTCCACGTGGAATTCTCCGACAAGAGCTTTAACCGGAGAGGGAAAATAATAATAAATATATATGTGTCATTGTCAAATTAATTTCTAGATCCAGAAAAGAAGACTGTGTGATTTCGGGGCTGATAGAAAAACAAAGTGCTGGAAATGCTCAGTATTTCCAACACGGTTTTTATTTCAGATTTCCAGCATCTGCAGTATTTTGATTTTGTGTTTTCGGGGGTCTGTGGATTTTTTACCACAAGGGAGGGGGCTGGAGGGTGCTCCGAAGGGAATAGTTTGGGAATCGCTGCTCCAGAACAGTCAATGTAATCCTGTCGATTTCCCTCTCTCCATCTCTTGCTGCAACTTGTTCCCTGCACCTTCCTCCTTGTTCCTAACTCTGTTTCTTCACATCTTTAAATCCCTATCTCTGTATCTCTCAACATCCTTTCTATCTCTGCCTCTCTCTAGAGTCTCACACAAGTTTCCATTGTCACTCTCTTTCTGCGACTCTCTGCATCTTTATCTGTCTCTCTCACAGTCCATTTTTCTCTCACTCACTTCCAAATCCCTGAATCTTTCCATCTCTGCTCCTCCTTTCCTGCAAGATTATCTCTGCATTTCCCTCCGACCTGTCCCGGGACACCCCTCTCTATTCTGTGAACACATCTTACTTTGTATCTCTGTCCCTCCACCTCTTTCTGCCTCTGCATATTCAGATGGTATTTAGATGGGGGTCTGTCCCCGGGGTGAGTATTTAGATGGGGGTCTGTCCCCGGGGATGTATTTAGATGGCGGTCTGTCCCCGGGGATGTATTTGGATGGGGGTCTGTCCCGGGGATAGTATTTAGATGGGGGTCTGTCCCGGGGATAGTATTTAGATGGGGGTCTGTCCCCGGGGATAGTATTTAGATGGGGGTCTGTCCCCGGGGTTAGTATTTAGATGGGGGTCTGTCCCCGGGGTTTGTATTTAGATGGGGGTCTGTCCCCGGGGTTAGTATTTAGATGGGGGTCTGTCCCCGGGGTTAGTATTTAGATGGGGGTCTGTCCCCGGGGTTAGTATTTAGATGGGGGTCTGTCCCCGGGGTTAGTATTTAGATGGGGGTCTGTCCCCGGGGATGTATTTAGATTGGGGTCTGTCCCCGGGGTCAGTATTTAGATGGGGATCTGTCCCCGGGGTCAGTATTTAGATGGCGGTCTGTCCCCGGGGTTAGTATTTAGATGGCGGTCTGTCCCCAGGGATGTATTTAGATGGGGGTCTGTCCAGTGGGGGGGGGGGGTATTTAGATGGGGGTCTGTCCCCGGGGTTAGTATTTAGATGTGGGTCTGTCCCCGGGGTTAGTATTTAGGTGGGGGTCTGTCCCCGGGGTTAGTATTTAGATGGGGGTCTGTCCCCGGGGTTAGTATTTAGATTGGGGTCTGTCCCCGGGGTTAGTATTTAGATGGGCGTCTGTCCCGGGGGGGGTATTTAGATCGGGGTCTGTCCCGGGGGGGTATTTAGATCGGGGTCTGTCCCGGGGGGGTATTTAGATCGGGGTCTGTCCCGGGGGTTAGTATTTAGATGGGGGTCTGTCCCTGGGGTTAGTATTTAGATGGGGGTCTGTCCCTCGGGGGGGTTATTTAGATGGGGGTCTGTCCCTGGGGGGGGGTATTTAGATGGGGGGCTGTCCCTGGGGGGGGGGGTATATAGATGGGGGGCTGTCCCTGGGGGTGGGGGTATTTAGATGGGGGGCTGTCCCTGGGGGGGGGGGTATTTAGATGGGGGGCTGTCCCTGGGGGGGGGTATTTAGATGGGGGGCTGCCCCTGGGGGGGGGGTATTTAGATGGGGGGCTGTCCCGGGGGGGGGGCTATTTAGATGGGGGGCTGTCCCGGGGGGGGTATTTAGATGGGGGTCTGTCCCGGGGGGGGTATTTAGATGGGGTTCTGTCCCGGGGGGGGGTATTTAGATGGGGGTCTGTCCCCGGGGTCAGTATTTAGATGGGGGTCTGTCCCCGGGGTTAGTATTTAGATGGCGGTCTGTCCCCGGGGTTAGTATTTAGATGTGGGTCTGTCCCCGGGGTTAGTATTTAGATGGGGGTCTGTCCCTGGGGTTAGTATTTAGATGGGGGTCTGTCCCTGGGGGGGGGTATTTAGATGGGGGGCTGTCCCTGGGGGGGGTATTTAGATGGGGGGCTGTCCCTGGGGGGGGTATTTAGATGGGGGTCTGTCCCGGGGGTGGGGGTATTTAGATGGGGGTCTGTCCCCGGGGTTGGTATTTAGATGGGGGTCTGTCCCGGGGGTTAGTATTTAGATGGGGGTCTGTCCCTGGGGTTAGTATTTAGATGGGGGTCTGTCCCTGGGGGGGGTATTTAGATGGGGGGCTGTCCCTGGGGGGGGTATTTAGATGGGGGTCTGTCCCGGGGGTGGGGGTATTTAGATGGGGGTCTGTCCCCGGGGATGTATTTAGATGGCGGTCTGTCCCCGGGGTTAGTATTTAGATGGCGGTCTGTCCCCAGGGATGTATTTAGATGGGGGTCTGTCCAGTGGGGGGGGGGGGGGTATTTAGATGGGGGTCTGTCCCCGGGGTTAGTATTTAGATGGGGGTCTGTCCCGGGGGGGGGTATTTAGATGGGGGTCTGTCCTGGGGGGGGGGGTATTTAGATGGGGGTCTGTCCCGGGGGGGGGTATTTAGATGGGGGTCTGTCCCTGGGGTTAGTATTTAGATGGGTGTCTGTCCCTGGGGTTAGTATTTAGATGGGGGTCTGTCCCTGGGGGGGGTATTTAGATGGGGGGCTGTCCCTGGGGGGGTATTTAGATGGGGGGCTGTCCCTGGGGGGGGTATCTAGATGGGTTGTCTTGTAACAGGGAGATGGGGATAATTAGATGGGGGTCTGGTGATAGTGAGGGTATTAGATGTGGGTCAGTTAACAGGAGGTATCAGATAGGGGTCTGTAGATGAGGATTATTTAGATTGGGTGGGGGTCTGTACAAAAGGGGAATGTTATCGGGGGGGGGGGAATAATTGCGGGGGGGGAGACCGAGACACTGCTCCTCTAAATCAGATACTGAGACACTGCTCCTCTAAATCAGATACCGAGACGCTGCTCCTCTAAATCAGATACTGAGACGCTGCTCCTTGAAATCAGATACAGAGACACTGCTCCTCTGAATCAGATACCGAGACACTGCTCCTCTGAATCAGATACTGAGACACTGCTCCTCTAAATCAGATACCGTGACACTGCTCCTCTAAATCAGATACCGAGACATTGCTCCTCTAAATCAGATACTGAGACACTGCTCCTTTAAATCAGATACTGAGACACTGCTCCTCTAAATCAGATACTGAGACACTGCTCCTTTAAATCTGATACCGAGACGCTGCTCCTTTAGATTTGATACCGAGACACTGCTCCTCTAAGTCTGATACCGAGAGACGGCTCCTCTAAATCAGATACCGACACACTGCTCCTCTAAATCAGATACCGACACACTGTTCCTTTAAATCAGATACCGAGACACTTCTCCTTTAAATCAGATACTGAGACACTGCTCCTCTAATTCAGATACCGAGACACTGCTCCTCTAAATCAGATACCGAGACACTGCTCCTCTAAATCAGATACTGAGACACGGCTCCTCTAAATCAGATGCCGAGACACTGCTCCTCTAAATCAGATAGCGAGACACTGCTCCGCTAAATCAGATACTGAGACACTGCTCCTCTAAATGAGATACTGAGACACTGCTCCTCTAAATCAGATACCGAGACGCTGCTCCTTTAAATCTGATATCGAGATGCTGCTCCTCTAAATCACATACTGAGACACTGCTCCTCTAAATCAGATACCGAGACACTGCTCCTCTAAATCAGATACCGAGACACTGCTCCTTTAGATATGATACCGAGACACTGCTCCTCTAAATCAGATACTGAGACACTGCTCCTCTAAATCAGATACCGAGACACTGCTCCTTTAGATATGATACCGAGACACTGCTCCTCTAAATCAGATAGTGAGACACTGCTCCTCTAAATCAGATACCGAGACACTGCTCCTTTAGATATGATACCGAGACACTGCTCCTCTAAATCAGATACTGAGACACTGCGCCATTAAATCATATACTGAGACACTGCTCCTTTAAATCAGATACCGAGACACTGCTCCTCCAAATCAGATAGTGAGACACTGCTCCTCTAAATCAGATACTGAGACACTGCTCCACTAAATCAGATACTGAGATACTGCTCCTCCAAATCAGATACCGAGACACGGCTTCTCCAAATCAGATACCGAGACGCTGCTCCTCGAAATCAGATACCGAGACGCTGCTCCTTTAAATCAGATACTGAGACGCTGCTCCTCCAAATCAGATACCGAGACACTGCTCCTCTAAATCAGAAACTGAGACACTGCTCCTCCAAATCAGATACCGAGGCACTGCTCCTCTAAATCAGATACCGAGACACTGCTCCTTTAAATCAGTTACCGAGACACTGCTCCTCTAAATCAGATACTGAGACACTGCTCCTTTAAATCAGATTCTGAGACACTGCTCCTCTAAATCAGATACTGAGACACTGCTCCTCTAAATCAGATACCGAGACACTGCTCCTCTAAATCAGATACTGAGACACTACCCCTCTAAATCAGACACTGAGACACTGCTCCTCCAAATCAGATACCGAGACTATGCTCCTCTAACTCAGATACTGAGACACTGCTCCTCTAAATCAGATACTGAGACGCTGCTCCTTGAAATCAGATACTGAGACACTGCTCCTCTAAATCAGATACCGAGACACTGCTCCTCTGAATCAGATACTGAGACACTGCTCGTCTAAATCTGATACCGAGACACTGCTCCTCTAAATCAGATACTGAGACACTGCTCCTCTAAATCAGATACCGAGACACTGCTCCTCTAAATCAGATACCGTGACACTGCTCCTTTAAATCAGATACCGAGACACTGCTGCTCTAAATCAGATTCTGAGACACTGCTCCTCTAAATCAGACACTGAGACACGGCTCCTCTAAATCAGATACCGAGACACTGCTCCTCTAAATCAGATAGCGAGACACTGCTCCTCTAAATCAGATACTGAGACACTGCTCGTCCAAATCAGATACCGAGACGCTGCTCCTCGAAATCAGATACTGAGACGCTGCTCCTTTAAATCAGATACTGAGACACTGCTCCTCTAAATCAGATACCGAGACACTGCTCCTCTAAATCAGATACTGAGACACTGCTCCACTAAATCAGATACTGAGACACTGCTCCTCTAAATCAGGTACTGAGACACTGCTCCTCTAAATCAGATACTGAGACACTGCTCGTCTAAATCTGATACCGAGACGCTGCTCCTCTAAATCAGATGCCAAGACGCTGCTCCTTTAAATCAGATACTGAGACACTGCTCCTCTAAATCCGATACTGAGACACTGCTCCTCTAAATCAGATACTGAGACACTGCTCCTTTAAATCAGATACTGAGACACTGCTCCTGTTAATCGGAGACTGAGACTCTGCTCCTCTAAATCAGATACTGAGACACTGCTCCTCTAAATCAGATACCGAGACAATGCTCCTTTAAATCAGATACTGAGACACTGCTCCTCTAAATCAGATACAGAGACACTGCTCCTTTAAATCAGATACCGAGACACTGCTCCTCTAAATCTGATACCGAGACACTGCTCCTCTGAATCAGATTCCGAGACACTGCTCCTCTAAATCAGATACTGAGACACTGCACCTCTAAATCAGATACTGAGACACTGCTCCTCCAAATCAGATACCGAAACACTGCTCCTCTAAATCAGATACCGAGACACTGCTCCTCTAATTCAGATACCGAGACACTGCTCCTCTAAATCAGATACCGAGACACTGCTCCTCCAAATCAGATAGTGAGACACTGCTCCTCTAAATCAGATACTGAGACACTGCTCCCCTAAATCAGATACTGAGATACTGCTCCTCCAAATCAGATACCGAGACACGGCTTCTCTAAATCAGATACCGAGACGCTGCTCCTCTAAATCAGATACCGAGACGCTGCTCCTTTAAATCAGATACTGAGACGCTGCTCCTCCAAATCAGATACTGAGACACTGCTCCTCTAAATCATATACTGAGACACTGCTCCTCTAAATCTGATACCGAGACACTGCTCCTCTAAATCAGATACCGAGACGCTGCTCCTCTAAATCAGATACTGAGACACTGCTCCTCCAAATCAGATACCGAGGCACTGCTCCTCTAAATCAGATACCGAGACACTGCTCCTTTAAATCAGTTACCGAGACACTGCTCCTCTAAATCAGATAGTGAGACACTGCTCCTTTAAATCAGATTCTGAGACACTGCTCCTCTAAATCAGATACTGAGACACTGCTCCTCTAAATCAGATACCGAGACACTGCTCCTCTAAATCAGATACTGAGACACTACCCCTCTAAATCAGACACCGAGACACTGCTCCTCCAATTCAGATACCGAGACACTGCTCCTCTAAATCAGATACTGAGACACTGCTCCTCGAAATCAGATACTGAGACGCTGCTCCTTGAAATCAGATACTGAGACACTGCTCCTCTAAATCAGATACCGAGACACTGCTCCTCTGAATCAGATACTGAGACACTGCTCGTCTAAATCTGATACCGAGACACTGCTCCTCTAAATCAGATACTGAGACACTGCTCCTCTAAATCAGATACTGAGACACTGCTCCTCTAAATCAGATACCGAGACACTGCTCCTCTAAATCAGATACCGTGACACTGCTCCTTTAAATCAGATACCGAGACACTGCTCCTCTAAATCAGATTCTGAGACACTGCTCCTCTAAATCAGACACTGAGACACTGCTCCTCTAAATCAGATACCGAGACACTGCTCCTCTAAATCAGATAGCGAGACACTGCTCCTCTAAATCAGATACTGAGACACTGCTCCTCCAAATCAGATACCGAGACGCTGCTCCTCTAAATCAGATACTGAGACGCTGCTCCTTTAAATCAGATACTGAGACACTGCTCCTCTAAATCAGATACCGAGACACTGCTCCTCTAAATCAGATACTGAGACACTGCTCCACTAAATCAGATACTGAGACACTGCTCCTCTAAATCAGGTACTGAGACACTGCTCCTCTAAATCAGATACTGAGACACTGCACGTCTAAATCTGATACCGAGACGCTGCTCCTCTAAATCAGATGCCAAGACGCTGCTCCTCTAAATCAGATACTGAGACACTGCTCCTCTAAATCCGATACTGAGACACTGCTCCTCTAAATCAGATACTGAGACACTGCTCCTTTAAATCAGATACTGAGACACTGCTCCTGTTAATCGGAGACTGAGACTCTGCTCCTCTAAATCAGATACTGAGACACTGCTCCTCCAAATCAGATACTGAGACACTGCTCCTTTAAATCAGATACTGAGACACTGCTCCTCTAAATCAGATACAGAGACACTGCTCCTTTAAATCAGATACCGAGACACTGCTCCTCTAAATCTGATACCGAGACACTGCTCCTCTGAATCAGATTCCGAGACACTGCTCCTCTAAATCAGATACTGAGACACTGCACCTCTAAATCAGATACTGAGACACTGCTCCTCCAAATCAGATACCGAAACACTGCTCCTCTAAATCAGATACCGAGACACTGCTCCTCTAATTCAGATACCGAGACACTGCTCCTCTAAATCAGATACCGAGACACTGCTCCTCCAAATCAGATAGTGAGACACTGCTCCTCTAAATCAGATACTGAGACACTGCTCCACTAAATCAGATACTGAGATACTGCTCCTCCAAATCAGATACCGAGACACGGCTTCTCTAAATCAGATACCGGGACACTGCTCCTCTAAATCAGATACCGAGACACTGCTCCTCTAAATCAGATTCTGAGACACTGCTCCTCTAAATCAGACACTGAGACACTGCTCCTCTAAATCAGATACCGAGACACTGCTCCTCTAAATCAGATATCGAGACACTGCTCCTTTAAATCAGATACTGAGACACTGCTCCTTTAAATCACATACCGAAATCAAGGAGTCAATTATCCAATAAGGAGGGATGATATCTTAGAAGGTTCCTTAAATGAGGCCTTATGGGTAGAACGTAAGAACAAAAGGGGGGAAATCACTTGGCTGTGAGTGCACTGCAAGTCTCCAATCAGTCAGGGAGAGATAGAGGAGAGATATGTAGGCAAATCTCAGAGAGGCGTAAAAATAATAGGGTAATAAGAGTAGGAGATTTCAACTTACTTCGCTTCAACTGGGATAGTATTAGTGTAACAGGCTGAAAGGGGTAGGAATTCTTAAAATGTATACAGGAGAGCTTTTTGAACCAGTACGTAGGAAGTCCTGCAAGAGAAGGGGCAGTACTGGTCCTAATCCCAGGGAATTAAGCTGGACAAGTGGTAGAAGAATCAATGGGGGAGCATTTTGGAGATAGTGACCATAACTCTGTAAGATCTATGGTATTTGTGGAACAGGGCAAAGACAGGCCGGAAATAAAAGTACTGAATTGAGGGAAGGCCGATTTCAATATGATAAAACAGGATCTGGCCAAAGTGGACTGGGAGCAGCTACTTGGAGGAATGTCTACATCAGGCCAGTGTGAGTCATTCAAAGAGGAAATAGTGAGAGTTCAGAGCCAACATGTACCCGTTAAGGTGAAGGCTAAGACCATCAAGTCCAGGGAACCCTTGATGTCCAGGGATACAGAGTCCTGGGTCAGGAAAACAAAAGGAGGCTTGTGGCAGATTCGGAGAGAAGAAAACAGCGGAGGCATTACAGTGGTGTAGAAAGTGTAGCAGGGTACTTAAAGAAGTAATTAGGAGAGCGAAGAGGGGACATGAAGAAACATTGGCGGTCAATATAAAGGAATATCCGAAGCTGTTTTACAAGTATATTAAGGGCAAGAGAAGAACCAGGGAAAGAGTAGGGCCCATTACGGACCAAAGTGGCAATCTGTGTGTGGAGCCAGAGGACATAGGTGAGGTTTTAAATGATTATTTTTCATCTGTTTTCACTGTGGACAACGGCGATGTAGGTGTAGAGATCAGGGAGGGGTATTGCAATGTACTTGAACATATTAACATTGAAAGGGAGGAAGTATTAGATGCTTTAGCGGCATTAAAAGTGGATAAATCCCCAGGTCCAGATGAGATATATTCCAGGCTGTTATGTGAGGCAAGGCTCTGCAGGGGCTCTGACACAAATTATCAGCTCCTCTCTGATCATGGGAGAATGGGGCGGCACAGTGGCGTAGTGGTCAGCAAAGCACTCTCACAGCTCAAGGGATCCGGGTTCAATTCTAGGTACTGCCGGTGAAGAGTTTGAAAGTTCTTCCTGTGACCACGTGGGTTTTCGCCGGGTGCTCCAGTTTCCTCCCACAGCCAAAGACTAGCAGGTGATAGGTAAATTGGCCATTGCAAATTGCCCTATTGTATTTAAGGAATATAGGATTAGTATAGGGTCAGTATAAATGGGTAATTGCTGGCACAGAGTTGGTGGGCTGGAGGGGCCTGTTTCAGTGCTGTATCTCTAAATTTAAAAAGTCCCTGAGGACGCGAGGAGAGCGAATGTAGTACCAGTATTCAAGAAGGGTTGCAGGGATAGACCAGGTAATTACAGGCCAGTGAGTCGAACATCAGTGGTTGGGAAACTGTTGGACAAAAGTTTGAGAGACAGAATTAATCCTCACTTGGAGAGGCAGGGCTAGTCAGCACGGCTTTGCCAGGGAGAGATCGTGTCTAACTAACTTGATTGAATTTTTCGAGAAGGTAACTAGAAGTGTAGATGTGGGTAAAGCAGTTGATGTAGTCTACATGGACTTCAGTAAGGCTTTTGATAAGGTCCCGCATGGGAGATTGGTTAAGAAGGTAACAGCCCATGGGATCCAGGGCAATTTGGCAAATTGGATCCAGAATTGGCTTGGCGGCAGAAAACAGTGGGTAATGGTCGTGGGTTGTTTTTGTGAGTGGAAGGCTGTAACCAGTGGTGTACCACAGGGATAGGTGCTGGGACCCTTGCTCTTTGTAGTGTACATTAATGCTTTAGATGTGAATAATGAGAAGGAAAGCCTTAGATTGCATGACGATATAGATGGGCTGGTAAGATGGGTGGAGATGTGGCAAATGGAATTTTCTCCTGAGAAGTGTGAGTTGATGACTTTTGGGGGAACTAACAAGGCAAGGGAATATAGAATAGATGTTAGGACCCTAGGAAGTACAGAAGGTCAGAGGGACCTTGGTGTGC
Source organism: Heterodontus francisci (assembly GCF_036365525.1). Classification (NCBI taxonomy): domain Eukaryota; kingdom Metazoa; phylum Chordata; class Chondrichthyes; order Heterodontiformes; family Heterodontidae; genus Heterodontus; species Heterodontus francisci. The sequence continues at coordinate 663,031 of NC_090419.1, read as the reverse complement.
TTGTCCATAGATCACTGAAGGCAGCAGCACAGGTCAATAAGCTGGTTGGGAAGGCACATGGGATATTTGCCTTTATTAGCCGAGGCATAGAATATAAGAGCAGGGAGGTTACGATGGAGCTTTATGAAACACTAGTTTGGTCACAGCTAGAGTACTGTGTACAGTTTTGGGCACCACACTCTCGGGAGGATGTGGCTGCACTGGAAAGGGTGCAGAGGAGATTCACCAGGATGTTGCCTGGGCTGGAGCATTTCAGCTATGAAGAGAGACTGAAAAGGCTTGGGTTGTTTTCCTTTGAGCAGAGAAGGCTGAGGCGGGACATGATTGGAGTATACAAAATTATGAGGGGCATGAATAGGTTGGATAGGAAGAGACTTTTTCCCTTAGCAGAGGGTTCAAGCACCAGGGACATAGATTTGAGGTAAGGGGTAGGAGGTTTTGAGGGGATTTGAGGAAAAATATTCACCCAGAGGGTGGTTGGAATCTGGAATACACTGCCAGAAGTGGTGGAGAGGAACACTCACAACATTGAAGAAATATTTAGATGAGCACTTGTAATGCCATAACATACAACAATCCGGGCCAAGTGCTGGGAAATGGGACTAGAATACTTAGGTACTTGATGGCCGACACAGACACAATGGGCCGAAGGGCCTGTTGCTGTGCTTTCTAAATCTATGCGAACCGACTCATCAGCTGAGGGAGGGTGGTAGGTACTATTCAGAAGGAGGCTTCCTTGCCCATGTTTGACCTGATGCCATGGGACTTCATGGGGTGTAGAGTCGATGCTGCGGTTAGATACAACTGAGTGGCTTGCTAGGCCATTTCAGAGGGCATGTAAGAGTCAACCACATTGCTGTGGCTCTGGAGTCAGATGTCGGCCAGACCAGGTAAGGTCATCAGATTTCCTTCCCTAAAGGGCATCAGTAAACCAGATTTTTTTTTTCAACAATCGACAATGGTTTCACGGCAATTACTAGACTAGATTTTAATCCCAGATTTTTTGTTACGTGTTTTCAAAATCCACCTTCTGCTGTGGTGGGATTCAAACCCATGTCCCCAGAATAATACTCTAGGTTACTAGTCCAGTTACTAGTCCACTACGCCACCGCCTTCCCGCACAGACTTTTACTCTTGACAGTTTCCCCGTCCTGAGGTCTACTTGATGGACAGGTTTGACTTCCAGTCGGGCAGGGAGGGCTCTGGAACATGCTTCAGGACTGGGATGGTCCAGAACCTGACCCCACGTTGCTGGGGGAGGGACAGTGTGGAGCAGCCTGAGCCCAGGAGGGGTCCAATTGCCAACAGCAGAGAGGGAGAGAGTGTTGACATCTCCGATCGTGGGTTGTGGATCCCCAATTATGTGGAGGGGTCTACTATCCTGCAGCATAACCCGAGTCCAGAGAGGGGGAGCGGGAGAGAGAGGAGAGTCTGATTCCCAGCGCCAGGGAGTTGTTTCCTATCCTGGAGAGTCGTCTGATTCTGGAGAGGGAATGGGAGGTTTTGATCCTCAAGATCACGGAGGAGCTCCTTTACTGGAGCCTAGTCTGAATCTGGAAACGGGGATTGGATCGGGAATATTTGGTAGTCGATCCCAGGGATGGGTCTCCTACCCTGGAATGTGGTTCATGTACTGGGGAAGGGGAGGAGTAGAGGAGGGGAGGGAAAAGTGTAGTGTCTGATCCTCAACCCCAGGGAAGAGTTTTCTATTCTGAAATGTAGAACATTTCTGGGAAATGGAAGAGCAACTTTCTGATCCCCAATCTTACAAAGGAGTTTCCTATCATCGAACGTGATGTGTATCCATTGGGATGTCATCTGTATGGTATCCATCCCCAGGGAAGGGTCTCCTTTACTTGGAATTGGCCCTAGTCCAGTAGTAGGGAATGAGCGGGAGAGTGCTTGATCCTAAACACGATGGACGAACCTGATTTTCAATGCTTCTGGACCTGGAGGAGGGGGAGGGGGAGGGGGCTCAGATCATGGGAGTGGGGTCCTGTCAGGTTCGGGTCAGGAAGCAAACATTGAACCTGGAAGTGGACGAGTCTGAGGCGGGTTGGGGCCAGGTATGATAATTTTTAAAATGTTAATCACTGACCCCCACCCCCCCCCCCCTCACCCCACAAAAAAAACACTTGTTTTGGTGCTAAAATTCTGCCCTTACTATTTGGGTCTGACATCGGGAATGCTTGATCAGTAATTTCCAGTCTCTTTTCCCGTCTCTCTCTTACAGTTAATTTATTGGCGATTGTGATCCTATCCCGGGGAAAGTGCAGACTCTCCACCTGCACCTCTCGCTACCTGGTGGCCATGGCAACAGCGGATCTACTGTCCATTGTCACTCAGGTCATACTATTCAGGATCTGTTATAATTATTTGCTGAGCATCCCCCCTGTCTGTAGTGTTGACATTGTCTTGCTTCGTGCAGCCACAGACTTTTCTGTCTGGTTCACCGTCACCTTCACCTTGGATCGAGTTGTTGTCATTTGTTGCCAGAAGCTGAAAACTAAATATTGCACCAAGAGAACTGCAGCTGTAGTTGTAGCATCTACCTGCATTGTGCTCTGCTTAAAAATGTTCCCTTCTATTTTGCATACGAAGCTGTAGAGATAATTGACAATGCTGTTTGGTTCTGTTATCCAATTCCAACCTATTATACTCAGCCTGGATGGGTAGGATTTGATTGGTTTGACACAGTTTTAACACCATTCCTCCCATTCACTTTAATTGTGTTGCTCAAAGTTTTGACAGTCAAGACATATTTTAGTGGCCAGTCGAGTTGGTAAAGGACTGAGGGGTCAGAGCAAAGGAGAGAATCACAGTGACCCAGAGATGGAGAGCAGAAAGAAGTCTGTGATTTTACTCTTCACCATATCCGGCAGCTTCATACTTCTGTGGTTGGTGTATGTATATAGAATTCTTATATTATAACATGACAGGAACAAATCCCAGGGATTACAATGATTCTGAATATATATTTAAACATGTTGGATGGATGCACAGTACCTACCCCACATGGACTCCAGCAGTTCAAGAGGGCAGCTCACCACCACCTCCTCCAGGGCAATAAATTCTGGCCTAGCCAGCGTCGCCCACATAGACATAGACGGGTACAGCACTGAAACAGGCCCTTCGGCCCACCGAGTCTGTGCCGACCAACAACCACCCATTTTATACTAATCCTACGTTAATCCCATATTCCCTACCACATCCCCACCATTCTCCTACCACCGACCTACACTAGGGGCAATTTACAATGGCCAATTTACCTATCAACCTGCAAGTCTTTGGCTGCAGGAGGAAACCGGAGCACCGGATGGAAGCTCACACGGTCACAGGTAGAACTTGCGAACTCCACACAGACAGTACCCAGAACTGAACCCGGGTTGCTGGAGATGTGAGGCTGTGGTGCTAAGAATGAATGCATAAGAATGAGTGCATAAGAATGAATACATCTCGGCCTGTGGCCGAGATGCAGCTAAGCATTTTTCAGGATGTGGTTATGCCTAACCTCCTTTTCAGTGCCTTTGTGGTCATTCCCTCCCCATGTCACACTGCCTCCTGCGGAGCCACATATGAGCCCAAAGAGGAGAAAGGTATGGAGGACTCACCTTGGCAAAACAAAGTAAGTGGATCAATTTCTTCCTGCACTGGACGCAGTTGTATGGGCTGACACCATGGCTTCTCATTTCCTCTGCAATCGCCATTACATTTGTTTAGTCAGGTGGGTGGACCTCCCCCCTTTCTATTGCAGCCTGGTGGAAAATCTCTATTGAGGCATCGCCAATCCTTAGGGCCACAAGGTGACTTTCTTCAGACATAGTACCCAGTCACTCCTGCTCCGTCCCAATAGTGGTACGTCCTTCTTTGGGGTTGGGAGGACGTGTATTCTAGGAGCAGCTCCAACAGCATTCCAGAATCAGTACTTTAACCATGTGGGTTTGTGTATGTGTATTTATGTGTAATTCTATTTGTAATTCTGTGTGTGTGTATCTGTGCGATTTTGTGTGTATATGTGTGTGTGTGTATCTGTGTATGTGTGATTATGTGTGTCTATCTGTTTGTGCGTGATTCAGTGTGAGTGGGCTGGATTTTCTCAGCTGCGTCGGGACCTCAACATCAGCGTCAATTTCAGGATGGGAACCCAGAAGTGACCATGGCGTGACACCTAAGCCATATCTCGGAGAAGCCCATTCATTGTTCAGATTTTAAAAGGTAGGTAAATGCTGAATTGTCTCAGTGTATAGGTGTCTTCTTGCACAGCAGGCATTCATGTTTCAAATTTTCTAGTCAGATTAGTACACCAGCGCTAAATTATTTTTCATGCTGCATACCTCAGCATTCATACACTTAGTGATTACATCACTAGACTAGTAATCCACAGAGCTGAGTTCAATTCCTACCATCACAGCTTAAAAAATTGAATTCTCTTTAAAGATAACTGGAAATAAAATGCAGCAAAAGTCATTGAAGCTGTCAATGGAAATATGGATTTGACATTTACATTGTCTTCCATCTGACTTTCAGTCAATATTATATTCGCCTCTGAGCCAGAAGTTTATGGGTTCAAGTCATACTCTGGAGAGCTCTGCAAAGAGTCTGGACTGCTGGATGTGTTGTCTTTCAATTGGATTGTTAAACCAAGGCCCCGTTTACCCTCTCAGTTGAGGACCGGTGATTAATCATTCTCTTCCCTGTGGTTGGACTGCTCACACCTGACATCATTCTGATCTATCTAATCGTAGTCATGGTGCCACTCCCAATGGCTTCTCCTCCTGCTTTTGCACGGTTATCTCTGCTGTTCCCTAAGGATCTGTCCATGGCCCCATCCCTCACTCAGACAACAGACCAAGATAAACTCGACTGTTCACAATCTGGTGTCATATTTCAACCCAAGATGAACTTCTACTCACATATTTACGGCATCACTAACACTGCCAATTTCCACCTCCCTAACATTGCCCCGCCTCACCACTGACTCAGCTCATCTGCTGCTGAAATCTTCATCCTGACTTTCTCACCTTTAGACTGGACTATTCCACTCCATTCCTGGCAAACCTTCCACATGCTGACCCCCATTAACTTGATGTCATTCCAAAAAGCTACAGCCCGTGTCCTCACTCGTGCCAAGTCCCGCTCACCCAGCATCCTGTGCGAGCTGACCTTCATTGGGTCCCAGGCAAGCATTGCCTCAATTTAAAAAGTTTCATTCTTTTGGAGTTTTTGGAGGATGTAACAAGCATAATAGAAAAAAGGAAACTCGTGGATGCGCTATATTTTAATTTTCAGAACGTTTTCGAGAAAGTCCCAAAGAAGAAGTTAGTCTGCAAAATTAGAGCACATGGGATTGGGGGTATTATAATGGAATGGATTGAGTATTGGTTAACGGACAGAAAAGAGAGAATAGGCTTAAACAGATCATTCTCAAGTTGGCAGGTTGTGGCGAATGGGGAGCCGCAAGGATCAGTGCTTGGGCCCCAGCTATTCCTACACTGCGGGGAACAAGGGTACTATTTCCAAGTTTGCTGATGACACAAAACTTTGTGGGAATGTGAGTTGTGTGAGGAGGGTGCAAAAAGAATTCAAGGAGATTTAGACAGGCGAAGTGTGTGACCAAGAACATAGCAGATGGAATATTATATGGAAAGAGATGAAGTTAACCACTTTGCTAGAAAAAAAAAGGAAATGCAGAATATTTCTTAAATGGTGAGAGATTGACAAGTGTTGATGTCCAATGGGACCATAGTCTCCTTGGTCTTCTTTCACTGAACGCTAACATGCAGATGCAACAAACAATTAGGAAGGCAAATGGTATGCTGGTCTTTATTGCAAGAGGATTTGAGTACTGGAGTAAATATGTCTGGCTTAACTTTTATTGAGCCTTGGTGAGACCTCACCTGGAGTATTGTGTGTAGTTTTGTCTCCTTACCTAAGAAAGGATATGCTTGACACAGAAGGAGCTCACCAGGCTAATTCCTGGGATATGAGGATATATTGAGTAGGTTGTGCCTGTACTATCTAGAATTTATAAGAATGAGAGACGATTCACATTGAAACATACAAAATTCTTACAGGGTAGATGCAGGAATTATGTTTCCTCTGGCTGGGAGCCGTGAAGCAGGGGATAAACTCGAAGAATAAGATTGACCACTTAGGACTGAGATGAAGAGGATATTCTTCACTCAGAGGGTGGTGAATCCTTGGAATTCTTTACCCAGAGGGCGGTGGATGTGTCAAGGGGTATGGACAGAAAGCGGGAAAATAGAGTTGAGTTAGACGTTCAGCCATGTTCTGTTTGAATGGTGGAGCAGGCTTGAGGGGCCAAATGGCCTGCTCCTATTTCCTGTGTTCCTATGTTCAATCCATCTATGTCCTCGATCCAATCTCTTGAACCTAATCTAGCACTCGAACCTTTCATACCTCTGTAGTCTACTCCACAGCTGCAACCGTTCCTATAGGAGTTCACTGCTCCACAACTACAACCCTCCTTATCTCTGCAAACATGTCACTAGTCCTGAGGAGCACACAGTTAACTTGTAAGAACAGTACGTGGCAAAAGACAGGGATAGTATATAGTAAAATAACAGAACTGAATTAGTGAGTACTCTGAGGTGGAAAAACGTTTGGATTCTTATGCCAGAATCTGTGCCAATATAGCTGATCATGCAGAGACCAGAGGGCCAACACCACACATCCAATTACACACACACAGGCATACATACAAACACGGTCTCACATACTCTCATACACACACTCATACACTTACAAACACACACTCGTACACAAACACTCGTACACAAACACACACAGATACACATACACAGGCACGATCACACATACACACGTACACCCCAGTTCTTGATCTCTCTCACACGCACACACAGAGTCGCACACAAACAGTTTGCTAGTGGAAAGGTTTCCCACATGCTGAGGAGGAGAATGGGAGAAAATGAGGAGAAAAGAATGTTGGTGTTATTGTGATCACCATGGTGGCAGGCCAAACTACAGCGAGGCTGTAGAAACATTAAAAATGGAATGTTCATCATTCCTTACCAAGTAACGTCCTCCAAGCCTACATCCTTCCTTATCTCTGTAACCTCCACTAGTCCCTACAAACATCTCCATCTCTGTCACCTCCTCCAGCCCCTACCGCTCTCCATATCTCTGTAACATCCTCCAGCTCCGAGAAGACTCCCCAGCTCTCTAACCTCCTCCATCCCCTAAAACTCTCATTATCCCTGTGATATCCTCTAGCTCCACAACCCTCCTGATTTCTGTGACCAGCTCCAGCTCTATAACACTCCCGATCTGTCTAACATCGTCCAGCCCCTTCAACGGCCACTATCCATGCAACCTCCTCTAGTCCCTCCAACCCTGCCTATATCTGTAACCTCCTCCAGCCCCTACAGTCCTCCCTATCTCTGTAACCTCCCCCAGTCTCTACACACCTCCCTACCTCTGTAATCTCTCTATCTATCCTTTCATTTAAGACTCTGCTTAAAACCCACTTCTTTGTCCAAGTTTTTTGTCACCTGTCCTAATTTGTCTTTATATGGCTCAGTGTCAATTTTCTGCTTGATTTATGTTCCTGTGAAGCACCTTGGGACATTTTCCTATGTTAAGGCGCTATGAATGTGCAGGTTTATGTTGTTGAGGATGTGCAATGTGCTGTCTAAATGCGAGTCGTGTCTTCCTTTCCCGACAGGGTCCATGGAAGGACAGTGAATTGATGTGCTAGCGTTCATAGCCATGCAGCTGGCCAGCAGCACCAGGGGATAGATACACCCACAGTGCTGTTAGGGAGGGAATGCCAGGATTTTGACCCAGCGACAGTGAAGAAATGATGGTACAGTTCCAAGTCAGGGTGGTGTGCAGCCTGAAGGGGAATGTCCAAGTTGTGATGCACATATACATTTGTCGCCCTTGTACTTCTAGGTGGTAGAGGTCGTGTGTTTGGAAGGTGCTGTCGAAAAAGCTTTGGCAAGTTTTTATTTATTTTATTCATTTACAGATACAGCACTGAAACAGGCCCTTCGGCCCACCGAGTCTGTGCCGACCATCAACCACCCATTTAAACTAATCCTACATTAATCCCATATTCCCTACCACATCCCCACCTGTCCCTCTTTTTCCCTACCACCTACCTAAACTAGGGACAATTTATAATGGCCAATTTACCTATCAACCTGCAAGTCCGGAGGAAACCAGAGCACCCGGAGAAAACCCACGCAGACACAGGGAGAACTTGCAAACTCCACACAGGCAGTACCCAGAATTGAACCCGGGGTCGCTGGACGCTGTGAAGCTGCGGTGCGAGCAGCGGAAAGCAATGTTCAAGCTCTTGGAGCACTTGAGTGAGTTCAGGGGGAAGGAAAGGGACAAAAACTATCTGGACCGATCAACAACAATGGTTTTATAGAATAGGTGAATTAAGCAGGAAAGGCATCAGCTGACGAAACGAGATTGTAATTTTATTTTAAAACCTGTCGGAACTGTGGAACAGGAGAAATAAAATTGAAAGATTATTAGCAGGGAGTAAGAGAGGTAGTTTCAAAGTAATGAGAGACGAAGTCACCTGGTATTAAACAAAAAGAAACAATGAAAATGTTACAATGTCCTAAAAATATGGAGTGAGGATTGAGTGTTGGGTGTGTAGAACAACATTACCAGAGGCGACATGATTATATAAAAAAAAATGTTTGATGCAGCACATTGTTATTATCTGGAATAAACTGTTTGAAAGGGTTACGGAAGGAGATTCCATAAAAAATTCAAAAAGGAAACGCTTAAATACTTAAAGGAAACATTAACGGTGAAAGAGCAGGTGAATGTAACTAATTGGATGTTACCATAAGCATTTGGAAAGATGTGATCCAGTCTTTCTAAGTTAGGTCCTCCTTTGCCACAGAAAACCGAGTGAAATGTTGCTAGTTGAATCTTTTTCAGACGGGAGAAAAGCAATTCTGGACTCCGCTATTTTAAAGAATTCCAGGAGAGTGCATCCAGGAGAGTGCATGAACAGCAATCATACACGTGTATTTAACCTTTTTTTAACGCAATAACGCATTCCTGGTAACTTCTTGAAAGAGCGTTATCAGGCAAAATAGGACACAGAGCCACATACATTAGGATGTTAGACGTTAGGATAGGTGGCCAAAGCTTGGTGGCTTGAAAACCCGTTGCTGTACAGCGTTTTTTTCTCCCCTGAAGATCAACGGAGGTCAATTCCAACTTTGGCGGAGACACAATCCGGATGGTAGTCACTCCCTGATAGAGTACTTCAGGAATTTCAATACAAGTAGCTTGTAATATACTGCCAGTTCCCTTTAATGGAACAGAAGTAGATGGGAATGATACACTAGCAGGGTGCCAACATCAGCTTCCACTTGTCCAAGTTGGAATCCAAGCAACCCAGTCTGATCTTTACTATTTACGACCCATTAACGTTAATTTCTTACACAACCAACCTAGTTATTTATTTGATCTGAAGCTGCCCATGAATGTTTCACTTAATCTGCTCACTTGCAGTGGAATAAAGCCTAAAGTTTTAAAATCCCTCTCTACAACAGTAAGTCCAACATCTCCAGATGTTCAGATTTATTAGTTGGAGATTTAAGAAAATAATAAAAATGTTGTAATGTTTGCTTTCTGAACTTTTATCTCTCTATATATGTAACATTTCATTCCTTCCCTTTCTTCGACTGTCTGTGTCTGATTTGATGCTGAATTGAATATTCCAAGTCACATTTCCCAGCTCAGATCTTCCATGCTCATTAACGATTCTTGGTTGAGGAGACACACAATTACTAGCCCGATTCCTATGCACCCCAGGTATTCTGCAGGAGCTGCTGTGCTTTTTCAAGAGTTGACTGAGGACTTCTATTAGAACAAAAAAGTCTATGGACAAAGGTGCTAAATGACTGGCGTTGACTGCAAAATCAGGTCTGTTTTTCCTTCACTATTTATAATCCATTATTTTTAGATCGTCCCATTTATTTAGCTTGCAATGTCCTAAAGTTAGATATTGGGATGCCTGAAGTGATCGTCTTCTGCTGCTAGCACAAGCTCTAACTCCATGCCATTTTATTTCATCCCGCTTCCTACCAACTTACTTAAACTGAACCTATCTGTTTACAACCTCAACCTGCTATTTGCACTCAACGCTTAGCTTTTGATCCCATATCTGCTCCATCACAAATATAACAGACACCCACCTCCATAACATTGCCGTCTCCACTCCTATGCCAGCCTCATCCGCATCTTTCTCACTTTTAGGCTGAATTAGGTACATGATTCCATGGCTAGCCTACGTTCTTCCGCCCTCTGTAAACTTCAGTTCATTCAAAACACCTGCCTGTTCCCTGTCCCATTCAGCTATTGCTCCTGGCCTCGAACTCCCGATCTCTGTAACCTCCTCCAGCCCTGTAACCGTCAGGTGCAATTGCAAATCACAGTTCCCTCTTATTCTGGCCTCTTGTGCCTCGGTTCAGCACCCCTCCACCCCCCCCACTCCGCTCACAACCCCTCCACACTTCCCCCGCCCCCACCTTATTAATGGTGGCTGAGATTGGATTAGACTAGGTGTGATGATGTCGATGGTACTATGAATGAAGGAGGGAGGCGGTTAGATTTTCTTGTGGTAATGGCCGAGGCACTTGGGTGATTTAAGTGCTACTTGTCATTGGTCAGCAGAAGTCTGGCTCATGCTTAGTTCTTTCTGCATATGGTTACTGATGTTAAGTCCAAGGGCTGTGCACCATTGAATTCCTGCAGGGATGTCCTCGGGCTGAGATGAATGACCTTTAACAAGCGCTGCAACATTTATTTGTTGAAGATTTGGATTAAACCACTGGAGCGTTTTCTCTCCTTATCTCCATCAAGTTCAGATTAAGTTCAGATAACACTATTGACGACTGTGATGATGATTTAGAGTAGGCTGGTGGGACAGTAATTGGCGAGCTTAGGGTTATCTTGCTTTGTGTGTGCAGGGCATGACTGAGCAATTCTCCATATTGTCAGGGATATGTCAATATTGTGGCTGTACTGAAACAATTTGGATTGAGACATGGCTCGTTCCAGAACGTTCCATTAGCTCCAGAACTAATCTTCAAAGTTACAGCCAGAATACTGTCGGGGTCCCTATCCTTTGTTCTGTCCAGTGCTCTCAGGCAATTGTTTATTTAATGGAGTGAGTGGAATTGTTTGGAAACGGAGCATGAAATTATCCAACCATTCATTGTACTTGCTTCTCTCAGTCCTTCCTCCAAGTTGAGTTTAATATGGGGGATTATTGATTCCTCGGCTGAGGGAATGTGATAGATGATGTGATCGATGATGGCCATATTTGGCCAATTTTTCAGCAGCTTCTGGAATTGGATTTGACAGGACTGGGCAGCATTAATCTGATCCATTGTTTCTGAGATCATTTAGCTCTACCACATTCTGCTTCTGCTGTTGATGAAGGAATCTGGGAAGTTGACTAATAAACATGATATTATAACTATAATTGTCACATTCTTGCTTGACAAATGTATCTTCCACCTAGCTCCATTTGACACAAGTACCCAGACATCAATGAGAATGACTTTGTAGTGTCGACTGGGCTGAATGCTCCTTCGTCATGTTTGAATCCATCACCGAGGCTCCAGCCAAGTTTCTTGTCTGGTTCCATTCTTCTTATCCATTTTAGAGAAGACCACATTGGTGTGGAACTCCAGTCACGTGGAGATCAAACCTAATGTGGATTAGGTATTGCAACAATGTTCTTTACTGATACCAGGCTTTTATTTCTAAATATTTCAATTTGAAATTTGAATTTAAATTCTCAAACTGGTAAACGCTCTCTTCTCTGGATTAGATGTCCTGAAACATAACCAGTTCATTACCGTACTCCATCTTATCTACATTGATCCCGCTTTATAAATGTAAGATTTGATGAATAACATCCTGAATGTTCTCAGTTGCTGAAGTTTCACACTGGCAGTGACTGCGTAAAATAATGGGCATCAGATATTTCAAATACTGAGGGCAAATTGAATGGAGTGATTGAATTTCTTATCATTATTATTGATTAATTTTACTAACCGATAAACCAACAGTAGTTGTTTTGGTTAGTTGACGAACATTTTTCAGACAGTTTTCCAGTTGCTTCCCTCAGTTCAGACTTGTCCCTTCCATGGTACTGGAGTTTTGATTTTCGGCTGTTTTATTTCCAATAAATTACAAAATGTAACAAACGGAAATGAATATGAGAAACAAGTGGATCATATTGGCAATCGGTAATCTGATGTCATGTTGAATACTGCTTGGCATCCTTCCATCTATGGAAGATGACGGGCATGCAGAAAACGATCCATTTAGCTGGGGTGTCTTCTCTAGCTGTACCTTTTCTGATGGCTGTGAAGGCCAATAGTTGAGAAGTAGGTTCCACAAGTGTTGTGTCCTGAAGGACAGATGAAATGAATTATGTTTAAATTACTCCAATTTGAGTGTTGCTGAAAATAGGGACATATTGTTGAAGATTTTCATCTTGCACTCATCAGGACAATCCTCAGAATACCAATGTAATGGAAAACAACGACTTTATACTGTATGAGAGGAGACTGCTGATTTGTTGGCAAGTGAACTCTGATTGGTAGCGGTGTTGCCATGGACAATGCACCAGTTTACGATGACTGACAGTTAACTGTCAAGCTTTGTTTTAAATTTAAACCAGGCAGCTTGACTTTGATTGGCCAAGGCATCGCCTTGAGGAAGGAACCAGTGAATGGCTATGATTTATTTTGTTCAGCTGCAACAAGCGCAATGTTTGTACATGTTCTTTCTTTCTGCCAAGAGCAGGGCCCTGTCCTCCACTTTATCACACACATTCCCTCGTGTACTTTCCTCCCGTGCCCCGTCCCTTGCCTGCCTCCGTACTTGCTTACAACCTGTTTGATCTGCAGGTTTTTAGTTGTGACGTAAGTTCATGGGCCTAACGCATTAAATTTATTTATCTCTCAACAATGCTGGTGATGTATTTCCAGCATTGTCTGTTTTTACATATGAATTTTATTTTAGTTTCATCTGATTTAATTGTTGTCAATGACTGAATCTAGATGTTTACAGAATGTCCAGACCATGTTCAGAATGAATCAATACACGGCCCAGCGATTGTTTTATGTCTGAGATTCCATCACTGAACAGATCTTTTCCTTCTATTTCCAGTATTTGTCTTTCACTCTACTCCTCAATTAAAACTGGGGCTGCACAAAAAAACAGAATGAGAGGAGCATCAAGTTCACAGATGCCGTGAGGCTGGAGGTGTTTACAGAGATAGGGAAGGGAGAAACTGTGGAGGAACTTGGAAACAAGCATGACAATTTTAAAATCGAGAAATTGCTCAGATGACCGTCAATGTAGGTCCGCGAGCAGAGGTCTGAGGGTTGAATGGGCCCTGGTTCGTGTTGGGACACCAGAAACATAGTATTGGATGACCTTAATTTTAGGGAGGGTGGAGGATGGGAGACCGGACTGGAGAGCTTTCTATTAGTAAAGTCTAAGGGCAGGAAAGGTATGGATGAGGGGTTCAGCAGCAGATGAGCTGTGGCAGGTGCCGATTTGGGCAATGTTATGGAGGTAGAAATAGGTGATGTTAGTGATGAAGTGGATATGTAATTGGAAGCTCAACTCTGTTATAACACCTCTGAGCATCAGGCGTATTTTAATGCAACTGCTTGTTTAGAAGCTGTCAGAATCTGAAAATCAGAAGTTCAAAGACTGGAGGGATATGTTTGAATGTCATTCAGATTTTCCACCAGTTCTTAACTATTCAGCATAGGTTCAAGTTACAATTCATAGGACTTACAAAGTATTCCTTTTGATAGACGGACATTGCATTATTTCCCTTAATCTAGATGTTGATCTTGTAAAGCCACATACACACGTGGAAGGACCCTGATATGCTGCAAAACCTCATACAAACCAGGCAGGATCCTGATTCACTGTGAAACCCCATACACATCTGGCAGGGTCTTGATACACGATGAAATCCCATGGAAACATGATAGGATATTTCGTGATTTTTCCCAGAATTCTCCCTGTGCTGAAAATGAAATACACTTCTGGCTCACAGGTCAAGAGCAGATTCTTGAGACCAGATACCACCATAACCTAAATAAAAGCAAAAAACTACAGATGCTAGAAATCTGAAATACAAACAAGAAATGCTGAAAATACCGAGGTCTAAGTACTTGAATAAATGTGAAATTTTGTAACAGTTGTCAATATATTGGGAAAAAAACAGAAAGTTGAATATACTCAGCATGTCAGGCAGAATCTGTAGAGAGAGATACAGAATTAATGTTTCTGGTCAATATTCTTTCATCAGTACTGGAAGATAGTAGAGATAAACATTTTTAAAGAAATACTAGAGCCAGTGAAGAGTGGGGTATAGTGGACAAAAAAAAAGCAAAGGAGGAAGTCTGTGAAAGGATGGAGGGCAGAAAAGATTCAAAGACTCCAGCTATCATGATGAAAGGTGAATGGGACAATTAAATAAACAGATCGTGGGTCCAGACGAGGTGTAAATGCTGACAGCAGAATAACAGAACGCTGGCATCTATGGAAACTTTTGTCAAGAAGTGAAGGCGCCTGTGATCTGGGAATTAGGCAGAGAAATGTGGGTGGATGCCAGGGGTGTAGTACCAGCCTGTAGAACCAGCACTGATGGGAGTCCTCAAACCAAGCATCAAACCACACCCCCTTCACTCCCAGGGGCTCTTGCTTTGACATCGTCCATTATCAGCACATGCCAACCGAGAAAATGTGAGCCTTGTTTCTAATCAGCAGCTTTTCATCTCAGTTTTGGCTCCAGCAGGCCTAGTGGGAAAAATAAGTTGCTGCGTCGCTGTTCCCCATTGAATGTAAATGTGGAACAATGTCGGAGTCTAAGAGAGGCCAGAGCGGGATCAGGATGTGGAATTTTAGTGGGAATAGACAAGAAACTCTTAAAGGAAGTGTCTGGCATAGCACTGGCTCAACCTATGTTTAATCATGGTGACGGTACAGGAGACTACATCATGAGCAGTTCGGACAATAAATAAAACAAAAGAAATACAAGTAAACCAATGTTTCATCTGCTGGGATAGTTTGATACGTTGGACGGTGAGAAGGAAGGAATTGAAAGGTCAGGCATTGCACCCCCGGCTCTTGCTTAGCAAGGTGCGAGGCAGGA
This sequence comes from Heterodontus francisci, assembly GCF_036365525.1. Taxonomy (NCBI): domain Eukaryota; kingdom Metazoa; phylum Chordata; class Chondrichthyes; order Heterodontiformes; family Heterodontidae; genus Heterodontus; species Heterodontus francisci. Next base: position 647,817 of record NC_090419.1, on the reverse strand, counting down.
AGGACAGCGGATGTTGGGAGTAACAGAAGAGTGATCTGGGATGTTGCAAGGGGCCAGGAAGGGGAGATGTAATTTGAGGTGTGACAGGTAAACCCGCACCGGTCAGGAATGAGGACAATTAGTTTCGCCACATAAACATTGATTTTAAAGTGCTGATGGTCAAGAAAGAATTGTTTGAATAAACAATTGGAAAGTTTGGCTGAAGAGAGACATCAGCACATCCACAGACAGTACTTCAAAGTATGAAGGCGCTATTCCCTGCTCCAATCTAATCCACAATGGAATTTTGATTACCACACGGTGAAGGGGGAAAGGCTAGCATTCCAGGTTAACCGCTAGGATGGCCCAATATACAAACTGACCTTGGAACAATCTCCTGTGTCTAATAAAAATGAAGCAAGTCTCCAAAACGACTAAATAATTCAGATAAAATGCGAGAAAATGCCCGACGAAACCTCTCCACCCTCCACTTTCAAAAAGTCGCGCCGAAACCTTGACTCAGGCGTGAATATCCGAAGATTGACGCATGCGCAGAGGCAACGTGGCGCGTTGCCCGAGAGAGACGACGTAACGCGATGACGTCATCTGCGCATGCGGAAAGCGTCCGTGGCAAGCCGGACCGCAGCGCATGCGCAGAGATCAGGAGACCGTGTGCGCATGTGCGCACCGCGGCGCATCCTGACGACGTCGGCGATGACCAAGCGTTGTCATGAATCACTTTGATCTACAAACAGGCGTGGGAGGAATGGTTTGATCACAGGGCTGGCTGACTGTTGGAGTTGCTTGTATTCTGAACTTGCTTGCCACAGAGTGTTTGAAAATCAGAAAGCACCTCCCTCCTGTCTGCTCTCATCCTGCTCACACCAGCACTGGAAACCATTGAACACCTATGAACCCGAAGAGAAAAAAGTGGCCTGCAGTGAGCAACGTTTAAGAAAATTATTGGGCCCCAGTGGAAAGTAATAGCTGTCTACAATCAAGGAATTTACGGTTAACTGTAAACACAGCACAGTAAACAAAAAGCACTTCTGAAATTGTCTCAGCCTCTTTATTTTATTTTCCTTCTCTTTTCTTTCCCTATTGCATGTGTGTATCGCATGTGCGTGGGTTTGTCGTATATTTATAGGTGTGAACTGTATGAGAGGTTAAGTTTAAGTAAGTTTCATAAATTTCACTTTCCTCCTTTAAACTAAAGAAAGCCTGTTGATGCTCATTTATGTGCCTTGTAATTGGAAACTTGAGAACAAAGAGTCACTCAGTGGGAGGTTAAAACACACTGAGTTTAAAATGAAACCCTGTTACAATAAGACCAGATGAAGATAGTAACTGACCCCCTTCCCATCTGGTTGTGACATAAATTTGGGTGCTAGTGTCCGGAATTTTACCCACAGAGAAACGAGTGAAATTGGAAGTGGGAAGACAAACTGTTCCCAATCAAAAAAAGAGCAATCATCAATATAGGTTTTCTTGCGGGGGGCTGCCTTAGTTTGAGGGACTGCCTTAGTTTGAGGGGCTGCCTCAGATTGAGGGGCTGCCTCAGATTGAGGGTCTGCATTAGTTTGAGGGTCTGCCTCAGATTGAGGGCCTGTCTCAGATTGAGGGCCTGTCTCAGATTGAGGGGATGCCTCAGATTGAGGGACTGCTTTAGTTTGAGGGGCTGAATTAGTTTGAGGGGCTGAATTAGTTTGAGGGGCTGAATTAGTTTGAGAATCTGCATTCATTTGAGGGGCAGCATTAATTTGAGGGGCTGCCTTAGTTTGAGGGGCTGCCTTAGTTTGAGGGGCTGCATTAGTTTGAGGGGCTGCCATAGTTTGAGGGACTGCATTAGTTTGAGGGGCTGCCTTAGTTTGAGGAGCTGCCTTAGTTTGAGAGGCTGCCTTAGTTTGAGGGGCTGTATTAGTTTGAGGGACTGCATTAGTTTGAGCATCTGCATTAGTTTGAGCATCTGCCTTAGTTTGAGGGACTGCATTAGTTTGAGGGACTGCATTAGTTTGAGCATCTGCATTAGTTTGGGGATCTGCCTTAGTTTGCGGAAATGCATTAGTTTGAGGGACTGCATTAGTTAGAGGGACTGCATTAGTTTGAGGGGCTGCATTAGTTTGAGGGACTGCATTAGTTTGAGGGACTGCATTAGTTTGAGCATCTGCATTAGTTTGAGGAACTGCCTTCGTTTGAGGGACTGCATTAGTTTGAGGGACTGCATTCGTTTGAGCATCTGCATTAATTTGAGGATCTGCATTAGTTTGAGCATCTGAATTAGTTTGGGGATCTGCATTATTTTGAGGGACTGCATTAGTTTGAGGATCTGCATTAGTTTGGGGATCTGTGTTAGTTTGAGGATCTGCATTAGTTTGAGCATCTGCATTAGTTTGGGGATCTGCATTAGTTTGAGGGACTGCATTAGTTTGAGGATCTGCCTTAGTTTGAGGGGACGCCTTAGTTTGAGGGGCCGCATAAGTTTGAGGGGCCGCCTAAGTTTGAGGGGCTGCCTAAGTTTGAGGTGCCGCCTTAGTTTGAGGGGCCGCCTTAGTTTGAGGGGCTGCCTTCGTTTGAGAGGCTGCATTAGTTTGAGGGGCCGCCTTAGGTGAGAGGCTGCCTTAGTTTGAGAGGCTGCATTAGTTTGAGGGGCCGCCTTAGTTTGAGGGGCCGCCTTAGTTTGAGGGGCTGCATTAGTTTGAGGGGCCGCCTTAGTTTGAGGGGCTGCATTAGTTTAAGGGACTGCATTAGTTTGAGCATCTGCATTAGTTTGAGGATCTGCCTTAGTTTGAGGGAATGCATTAGTTTGAGGGACTGCATTAGTTTGAGAGACTGCATTAGTTTGAGGGACTGCATTAGTTTGAGGGGCCGCATAAGTTTGAGGGGCCGCCTTAGTTTGAGGGGACGCCTTAGTTGAGGGGCCGCCTTAGTTTGAGGGGCCGCATTAGTTTAAGGTTCTGCATTAGTTTGATGTTCTGCATTAGTTTGAGGGGCTGCATTAGTTGGATGTGCTGCATTAGTTGGAGGGTCTGCATGAGTTGGAGGGACTGCATGAGTTTGAGGGGCGACATTGGTTTGAGGGTCTGCATTAGTTTGAGATTCTGCCATTAGTTTGAGGGGCTGCATTAGTTTGAGGGGACGCCTTAGTTTGAGGGGCTGCCTTAGTTTGAGGGGCCGCATTAGTTTGAGGGGCCGGCTTAGTTTGAGAATCTGCATTAGTTTGAGGGGCTACAAAGGTTTGAGGGGCGACATTGGTTTGGTTTGAGGGTCTGCATGAGTTTCAGGGGCTGCATTAGTTTGAGAATCTGCATTCATTTGAGGGGCTGCATTAGTTTGAGGGGCTACAAAGGTTTGAGGGGCGACATTGGTTTGGTTTGAGGGTCTGCATGAGTTTGAGGGGCTGCATTAGTTTCATAAGATCATAAGAAGTAGGAGCAGGAGTAGGCCGTCCGGCCCCTCGAGCCTGCTCCACCATTCAATAAGATCATGGCTGATCTTTTCGTGGACTCAGATCCACTTACCCGCACTCTCACCGTATCCCTTAATTCCTTTATTGTTCAAAAAGATATCTACCTTAGCTTTAAAGACGTTTACTGAAGTAGCATCAACTACTTCACTGGGCAAGGAATTCCATAGACTAACCACCCTCTGGGTGAAGAAGTTCCTTCTTAATTCAGTTCTAAATCTGCTCCCTCTAATCTTGAGGCTATGCCCTCTTGTTCTAGCTTCACCTGCCAGTGGAAACATCCTCTCTACTTGCATCTTATCTATTCCCTTCATGATTTTATATGTTTCTATAAGATCCCCCCTCATTCTTCTGAATTCCAATGAATATGATCACAATCTACTCAGTCTCTCCTCATAAGCCAACCCCCTCAACTCCGGAATCAACCTAGTGAACCTCCTCTGCACCCTCTCCAGTGCCAGTACATCCTTTCTCAAGTAAGGAGACCAAAACTGCACACAGTACTCCAGGTGCGGCCTCACCAGTACCTTATACAGCTGCAACATAACCTCTCTGCTTTTAAACACAATCCCTTTAGCAATGAAGGACAAAATTCCATTTGCCTTCCTAATTACTTGCTGTACCTGCAGACCAACCTTCTGCGATTCATGCACAAGGACACCCAGGTCCCTCTGCATAGCAGCATGCTGCAACTTTTTACCATTCAAGTAATAATCCTTTTTACTGTTACTCCTACCAAAATGAATGACTTCACATTTATTAACATTGTATTCCATCTGCCAGACCTTTGCCCACTCACTCAATGTATCTATGTTCCTCTGCAAAGTTTCACAGTCATCTGCACACTTTGCTCTGCCACGCATCTTAGTGTCATCTGCAACACGTGGTCCCCAACTCCAAATGATCTATATAAATTGTAAATAATTGCGGTCCCAACACCGATCGCTGAGGCACACCACTAGTGACTGATTGTCAGCCAGAATAGCACTCATTTATCCCCACTCTCTGCTTCCTGTTCGTCAACCAATCCTCTTTCCATGCTCATACTTTACCCCTGACGCCATGCATCCTTATCTTATGCAGCAGCCTCTTGTGCGGCACCTTGTCGAAGGCCTTTTGGAAATCTAGGTACACCACATCCACTGGGTCTCCATTGTCCACCTTGCTCGGAACGTCATCATTGAATTCCAAAAGATTTGTCAAGCATGACCCGCCCTTCATGAACCCATGCTGCGTCTGCCCAATGGGACAATTTCTATCGAGATGCCCTGCTATTTCTTCCTTGATAATAGACTCAAGCATCTTCCCCACTACAGAGGTTAAGCTAACTGGTCTATAATTCCCCATCTTTTGTCTACCTCCCTTTTTAAACAGTGGCGTCACATCTGCTGTTTTCCAATCAGCTTGGACTACCCCAGAGTCCAGCATATTTTGGAAAATTACCGTCAGTGCACCTGCTATTTCTCCCGCCATCTCTTTTAGTCCCTGGGATGCATTCCATCAGGGCCAGGAGACTTATCAATCCTTAGCTCCATTCGCTTGCCCAACACTACCTCTTCCGTAATAATGATTGTTTCCAGGTCCTCACCTACGTTCGTCTCTTTGTCAATTCCTGGCATGTTATTAATGTCCTCCACTGTGAAGACCGATACAAAATACCTGTTCAATGCCTCGGCCATTTCATCATGTCCCATAACTAAATTCCCCTTCTCATCCTCTAAAGGACCAACGTTTACTTTAGCCACTCTTTTTCATTTTATATATTTATAGAAACTTTTGCTATCTGTCTTTATATTCTGTGCTAGTTTTTTCTCATGTTCTATCTTACTTTTCTTTATAGCTCTTTTTGTAGCTTTCTGTTGACCTTTAAAGTTTTCCCAATCTTCTAGTTTCATGCTGCTTTTGGCCACCTTGTATGCCTTCTCTTTCAATTTGATAGCCTCCCTTATTTCCTTAGACACCCATGGCAGATTACCCCTTTTCTTCCAGTCCCTCCTTTTCACTGGAATATACTTTTGCTGAGCACTTTGAAAAATTGCTTTGAAAGTCCTCCACTGCTCATCAACTGTCCCACCATAAAATTTTTGTTTCCAGTCTACTTTAGCCAAGTCCACCCTCATTCTATTGTAGTCCCCCTTGTTCAAGTGCAGGACCCTGGTATTGGATTTTATCTTCACACTCTCCATCTGTATTCTAAATTCAACCATACTGTGATCACTCCTTCCAAGAGGATCCCTAACTATGAGGTCATTAATTATTCCTGTCTCATTACACAGTACTAGATCTAGGAGAGCTTGCTCCCTCGTCGGTTCCATTACATACTGTTCAAGAAAACTATCACGGATACACTCAACGAATTCCTCCTCAAGGCTACCCTGACTGAGCTGGTTCGACCAATCTACATGTAGATTAAAATCCCCCATGATAATTGCCGTACCATTTTTACAGGCATTAGTTATTTCTTTGTTTATTGTCCGCCCCAATGTGATGTTATTATTTGGTGGCCTATAGACTCCGCCTATCAATGACTTTTTCTTCTTAGAGTTTCTAATTTCCACCCAAATAGATTCAACCTCATTCTCCATAGAACCTATATCATCTCTCAGCACCGCCCTGATGTCGTCCTTGAATATCAGAGCTACACCACCTCCCTTACCTTCCTGTCTGTCCTTCCGAATAGTCTGGTACCCCTGGATATTTAACACCCATTCGTGACCAACCTGTAACCATGTCTCCGTAATGGCTACCAAATCATATTCATTCGTGATGATTTGCGCCGTTACCTCATCAACCTTGTTATGAATGCTACGAGCATTCAGGTAAAGTGCCTTTATGCTAGCTTTCTTACCCTCATGATTTCCAATACCTCTAATAACTCCTGAGTTATCCTTCCTTTCTGCTTCTTTCATAGTCTGCCCTGAACTTAAACCCTCCTGCTCACATGTTAACCTGCTGCTTACCTTTTTATTTACCATCATACACCCTGTCGTTTTCCCTTTCCCTTCCCCCCGATTCACTAGTTTAAAGTCCTAGAGACCACCCTATTTATCCATTTCGCTAGAACACTGGTTCCAGATCGGTTCAGATGGAGACCGTACCATCGGTACAGATCCCCCCGGTTCCAAAACTGATGCCAATGCCCCATGAAATGGAACCCCTCTTTCCCACACCACTCCCTGAGCCACGTGTTTACTTCCCTAATATTCTTATCCCTCAGCCAATTTGCACGTGGCACGGGCAGTAATCCGGAGATTATGACCCTCGAGGACCTGTTCCTTAATTTCGTTCCTAGTGCTTTATAATCCCCAAACAGGTCCTCCATCCTCGCCTTGCCTATGTTGTTAGTCCCAACGTGAACCACAACAACTGGATCCTCCCCCTCCCGCTCCAATATCCTTTCAAGCCGGTCAGAGATGTCCTGCACCCTGGCACCAGGCATTGCCCAAATATATAGGTTTGTACTTACCCAGCAGTCCCCTGCTCCACCGAAACAAAAAGTAATTAACTTTAACTTTAGCTGAAACTGACCTTCCTTACATGGAGAGTTTTTATTTGAAAATGATTGAGTGTAATTTGATGCTGTTGTTTTATTTATACATTACCTTTAATCAGTGAAAATAATTTTCCAAACAGTAATGAGTTTAATGTTGCAAGTGTTCAGTTTAGTTTAGAGATACAGCACTGAAACAGGCCCTTCGGCCCACCGAGTCTATGCCGACCATCAACCACCCATTCATACAAATCCTACACTAAACCCATGTTCCCTACTACATCCCCACCTGTCCCTACATTTCCCTACCACCTACCTATACGAGGGGCAATTTATAATGGCCAATTTACCTACCAAACTGCAAACCCACGCAGACACAGGGAGAACTTGCAAACTCCACACAGGCAGTACCCAGAATTGAACCCGGATCGCTGGAGCTGTGAGGCGTCAGTGCTTACCACTGCACCACTGTGCAGCCCCACTGTTCCCTTGAAGTATTTGCCTAGTGCACATAGTAGTAAAATAGCCACTTTACACAAACTATATTGAAATTTTTTTTTGAGCATCTCAAGTTTACAGGAAGTAAATTCCTCAAACTTGTAGAAACTTTCAAACATTCAGGAACACCGAATCTCTGTCAGCAGTGGCTCACCATCTCCATCTGCTGGTGTCCCTGTTTCACTGCAGTTACTGTCCCCTCTCACCATCTCCATCTGCTGGTGTCCCTGTCTCACTGCAGTTACTGTCCCCTCTCACCATCTCCATCTGCTGGTGGCCCTGTCTCACTGCAGTTACTGTCCCCCTCTCACCATCTCCATCTGCTGGTGTCCCTATCTCACTGCAGTTACTGTCCCCCTCTCACCATCTCCATCTGCTGGTGCCCCTGCCTCAATGCAGTTGCTGCCCCCGCTCACCACCTCACAATCACTGCGGTTTGCAGCTTTGTCCACTGGCGGCGCTGGTTGACAAAGCGACCACTAGGTGGCGCTGCACTGGCACATGCGCAAACGTATCCTGTTCCAGTTAAAGTCAGGGTCTGCCCACGCTCAGGCAGCTGCCAGGACTAAAGATGGCGCTGGTCAAATAATCACAGAGGTGGGTGGAGGGTGGGAGGTGGAGCTGGGGGTCTGGGGGAGGAGGAGGGGGAATGGGATTTAGTTCCAGTGTTTGAAACCCTTCAGCTCTTTCTATGATTTCACTAATTTAACAATGAGATTGAGAGGGTATTTCACCCCCTTCTTCAGCTCCTGTCTGAATTTAGTCTGGGTCACAATGTAAATACATGTGTTGGTGCAGGAACTGAGAAGCTGCAGCATCTTTGATGTTTGACCTGTGATAAAGAGAGGGTCAGTGTAGGAGGAATAATAATAAATATCTGTAATTCGAGTATAAATGATAAACACAACCCGGGTCACCCATAACAGGATAAAACTGCCGGATATACTGAAGAGTAAAATAATTGATTTCCTGCGATTCTCCATCTCTGGGTCTTTGTGATTCTCTGCATTGCTGTGGCGCCGGAATCCCCTGCGGACTTTACTGGAGAATAAAATCCGCCTGACAGTCAGAACATTGAGCAGCAAAATCAGAAAGACCGGGACACAAGGGGTTAAAATGAGGTTAAACAATTCAAATGCCCCCCATTTGGGGGAAGTAAAGAAGCCCAGTTTATGAACACAACCCATGGGAACATTATCAATAATGTACTGTTGTTCCTGTGTAAAGTACCAGGGGAGAGACACTAAACAGCCCAGCACACTCACTGTTCCCACAACCACAGCCGCCCTTTTCTCGCTGCAATATTTTGTTTTCAGCTTCTCACAACAAATGGCCACAAATCGATCAAAGGTGAATGTGACTGTGAGCCAGACAGAAACAACTGTGGATGCACAAAGCAGAACGCCAATGAGAGAACACACAGGAGTAATTCTCAGGAATGAATATGGGAAATAAATTAAAACAATCCATCTCAATATGGGATCAGTGATAACGACCAGGAGATCAGACACTGCCATTCCCACCAGGTAGACACTGATACATTTGGAGAGACCGCACTTTCCTCGGGACAGGATCACAATCGCCACCAAGTTAACTGGAAGAGAGAGAGAAAAGGAAGCAGAGAAATTACTGATCAGACCTGGAGACAAAGCAGCAGTTTGACAGGATCTGGGCTGAAATTTCCAGCTTTGTTGCTGCATCGAGCAGTGAAAACTGATTCATTGACCTGGGCAGTGTTTTGTCACAGTGAAATGTTTGAAAACACAGTTATTAATAATGAATTGGGAAATTGATGCAGAAAGTGAATAAAGTCAACACCGGATCTACTGGAAGTACTGAGTGAGGATGCAGTGCCAGTGGGGAAATGAGAAGGAGATTTCCAGAGATGGAATCCAATGGGTTAATTGGGAATGTGTCTCCAGACTGTTGGTTGGGAAGGGTTGGGGAGAGCGGGATGTGTAGCTGGTTTGTTGCTCTGGGTTCAGGGAGCAGACAGGGACAGTTCCCACATGGGAAAAGGCTGAAAACTGCAGCGCTGAGTCTGATTATCAGCCATGATCTAGAATGGTGGAGCAGGCGAGAAGGGCTGAATGGCCACCTCCTGCTCCTATGTTCCTGTATTCCTATCAGGTTGGACAAGGCAGCTGGAGGTGGAGCCAGTGAGTGAGATTGGGAGGGAGAGAAGTAAAAGGACATGTTGAAGCAGGAAGGGAGACTGGAGCAGATGGTTTGGGAAAGTGGATAAACTGTAGCAATGGATGAGGAGACTGAGGATTCAATACAGTGAGAGGAGAGGCTGAGATTCACAGGGAGAGACTGCAGCAGAGTGTTAGAGGAAATCTAATCTATAGATCCCAGTAATACAACTCAATTAATACATTCAAACAATAATCCCTGTGGTTATTGGTGTTGGAGAACAGTTCATTGTTAATACAATATAGTCAATATATTTCGTTTGTACAGGCAATAAAATATAAATTTAAATATATTTCTGATATTAGCCTCGCTCTTTATTGAATTCAGCAGTCACAGAGATTTTAAAGTGCAGTATTTAAATAATGAATTACCATCAGTGAAGAACTGATTCTATTCTGTTTATTCAGTCACTAAGTCAGGAATAGGAACATTCCACAAAACAAAATGAGGATCTGACAGAAATCAACACAGAGGATCAAGTCCAACAGGAAAATGAACACAATCTGACAACAGACAACTTCAACTCCCAGTTTCTCTCACTAATTGTTCTGGACATTCCAGCACTTTATGATATTGAATTATTTACACTGCTGCTTCTTTCTCTTTCTCTTTACTTTTGCTTTTCTTTTCCCATCGGGTTCATTCTCCCTGCTCCTTTTCTCCTTCCCTATCTCTCTGGAGTACTCACATCCTGTAAATTGTTACTTCATGCTGCTTTTCACATATGATTTATTCCTAACATTCTGCGTCTGTGTTCTGTTCACCTGCCCCAGATTCAATGATTCTATTCTCAGAGTCAGATTGTTCAATGGTGAAACCTCTGTGAATAATTTAATGTATCTACAGAACACTCAAGCCTCCACTTGTTCACCTGCACTCTTCACTTCATCGACAATACATGGAGTAAACAGGATCGAAAGCTACTTCCAGACAAACCTCACAATCATTGAAATTCCTTCTCCTGGAATTATAAAGTAATCTGTTATAATGTGGGATTGTTTCATTAATAAAACACCAACATCAGCGCTGCAGCTGATAAATGGAAAGACTCTTGATACCAACTGATAAAGTGAAAACCAGTAAAACATCACATCAATACTTTCTATTTTACAATGTAGTCCAGTGACAGTGAAGTTTCACAGTGAAGCAGAGAAGGAGAAGTGAAAGTGTCAGCAGCAAACTCAGTTCAGTAGCCAGACCTCTGAAGCAGCGTCAGACACACACAGAATGAAACAATATTTGATAACAGTGATAATCAATAAATACATTGAAATCGCAGTTCAACTGAGCCATGTTATTGGGGAGGGAGTATTTTGTTCTGTCCCCTTGTAACACTGAGACCGTGAGATGTCTCATTATCAATCACTGAAAAAAAATCATAAAAATATTCCAGGATTGGTTAGATCCACATCACGGAAATATTAAAAACTCCTAATGGTCTGATTATTGATCCTAACTGAAACATCTCATTCCAATACATTCAATACACAGAATAATCCAATAACAAAGCCACAGTTACTTAAAACAATACCATTAAATACATAACACAACTCCTACAAGAATGAAAGAGTAGACAATGAGGAAATTCCATCAGTAAATTGCTGGAAAAGAACAGGCGGCTGTGTAACACACACAGAGGGAAATAATACCCAGTACAGCAGCACAGTTAACATCGATTTACACCATTAACAGCTGAGATACTGGCTTACCAGCAACTCCAATTGCTGCAAGTACAGGATAGTAAATGTCTTCTATCTGATGCATTACTGGATATCCCATTTCTATGAGAAGCAGAGATTTCTATTAGCCTGGAATCCACAGCTCCAGTAGGTACTCTGAGCTGATCCATTCCAATGGGTCCTGATTTATACAGGGGATAAGTCTCCACAGACACGGTTATACCCCTGATCATTGCTATTAGTTACACTCACCTGAACAAACACATTACATCAGCAGCTTTGACTCTGATGTAAATAATATGGTGGATAAAACACAATCATTTCAATGTCAATGATATTTTCTGAGAAAGACCTCTCTCGGGAATAAACCTGAAATCTGTCCTCATACTGGACGGATGCTTCAATTGTGAGAGGCGTCATTTACATTTTCCATATTATTGTATTGACCTTGTTCACTCCTGGCTTTTCTCTGTTGTGTAACTGATCTGTCTGCAGTGGACACTGAATCCAGGGACAAAAGCAATCCCGTTTCACTCTGTTCCTCGCCTTTTCCCAGTTAAAATGTGAAATTTGAGTCTCTGATTCGGGACCATGTTCAGAGTTGCAGCCCAGAACATACTGTGAGTGATATTACAGGGCAGACACTGTACGCATCCATTTGGGAGGCAGTTGGGTAGTGATAATATCACTGGTCATGTAATCAAGAGGCCCAACTAGATGGCCTGGGGACAGGGGTTCAAATCCCACCACGGCAGCAATATAAAACAGAGGGAGCTCCCTTTCTATGTATAAGGTAGAGGGAGCTCCACCTCTCCGGACAAAGTGGAGGGAGCTCCCTCGCTATGTAAAAGTGGAGTGAGCTCCATCTTTATTTATAAAGTGGGAGGAGCACCCTCTCCATTTATAAAGTTGGGGGCGATGCAGGAAAGAGGAGAGAGGGAAACGGAAACAAATGGGGAAATGGAGAGAGAGGGACAAAGTGGAAGACAGTGAGAGACAGAAGAGGTAGCGAAATGAGACCTTGACGGAACCCCAGTAACAATCCCCATTGTCTGCCCAGTCCGGTATTTGGGGTTTAATGTAAGGGTTTTAGGGATGAGTGGTAGATGAGTGTTTGATATTTTCAAACTGCATTGCCATTCCCAACAAAAGCAAGAGTCAAAAATTCAAAATTAACCAAACAAATGGCTCAAAGCATTGCTGTCCATGGAGAGAGACAGAGAGATGGAGGGAGTGAGATGCAGACGGACAGAGACACAGAAAGAGTGGGACAGGCAAAGGGAGAGAGAGAGAGACAGAGCTAGCATGATAGAGAAAAAAAGGAGAAACAGAGACAGAGGGAGAAAGACAGAAAGGGAGGCAGGCAAATGCAGAGTGAGACAGACAGAAAGGGAGGCAGGCAGATGCAGAGGGAGAGAGACAGGGAGAAAGTGAGGGAGACAGATACAGAGGGAGAGAGACAGATGCAGAGGGAGAAAGGGACAGAGAGAGAGAGAGGGAGGGAGACAAACAGAGGTAGAAACAGAGACAGAAGGAGAGACAGACAGAGAGAGAGGGAGTGCGAGATTATAGGAAAAACTTTACATCTAATAATGTTGAAAAAAGATAGAATTAAAAAGTAAAACTGGCTGTGTATAAGAACTAATTTTGAAAGGAATGATCAGGGGTTTAGTGTGAGTGTTTTGGGGGCAAGTGTTGGATCAGTGATCGATATTTTCAAACTGAAGTGACATTTAATATTATTGAAAAAAATAGTATTAAACACTGACAAACTTTAGAAGCAGGGGAAATGAGATACAGTGTGCGAGGGGACTTTGACAGAATCTCAGTAACAATCCCCATTATCTGCACAGTCCTGTATTGGGGGTTTAGTGTGAGAGTTTAGGGGGCGAGTGTTGAACAGTGTTTTGTATTTTCAAACTGCCGTGACGTTCCAAGCAAGGGCAAGATTTACAGGTTCAAAATTAACCAAGAAATGAATAAAAACATTTCTGTCCAAGGAGAGAGAGATGGTGTTAGAGACAGAGTCATGGAAAGAGGCAGAGAAAGAGGGAGAGGACGAGGGAGAGAGAGAGAGAGAGAGAAAGATGGGAAAAACAGACATGAGAGGGAGAGACAGAGAGAGGATGAGACAAGTTGTAACAATCATTAACAATCCTCATTATCTGCCCAGTCCTCTTTTTGGAGGTTAGTGTGATTGTTTTATCGGTGAATGTTGGATCAGTGTTTCATATTTACAAACTACAGTGACATTCCCAACAAGACTGTTAAAGTATATAAGAGCAGGGAGGTTATGCTGGAAGTGTATAACTCATTGCTTAAGCACCATAATGAGACCTCCCAGGGCAGGTACAGTGTGAGTTTATATACAGAGTAAAGCAGTGGATTTAGAGCAGGAGGGAGAGACGGGCAGAAAGAGTGAGGAGATACGGGGAGTCAGGCAGATTGCAGGAGAAACTTTACATCTAACCACGTTAAAAAAATAAATATTTAAAAATTTAAATGGATTGCGCACTGAAAATACTGTCCACAAACAACTAAAGTCACACACCATCCTGACTTGGAACTATATCACCGTTCCTTCACTGTCACTTGGTCAAAATCCTGGATCTCCCTTCCTAACAGCACTGTGGGTGTACCTACCCCACATGGACTGCAGCGGTTCAAGAAGGAGGCTCAACACCACCTTCTCAAGGGCAATTAGGAATGGCAATAAATGCTGGCCTGGCCAGTAACCCACACATCCAACAAATAAATACGGCAAATAAAAAGTTGACATCGAGTCACTTAAGGAGCTATTAGACGAGACGAACAAAAAATTGGTCAAAGAGGTCGGTTTGAGGGAGCGTCTTCAAAGAGGAAAGAGAGTTAGTGAGACGGAGAGGTTTAGGAAAGGAATTCCAGAGTTAGGGTCTTGGCAACTTGAAGGCACGGCCACCAATGTTGGAACAATTCAAATTGGGGATGTCCAAGAGTCCAGAATTAGAGGATCACAGATATTGGTGGATTGTGGAGCTGGAGGAGATTGCCGAGATGGGGAGGGGTCATTTGTGGAAGACAGTTCCAAACTTCTACCACACTTTGTATGTAGAAGAGTTTATAAATGTCATCTTTGAAAGGGCTTTCGATTAATTTTTGATTTTTCGACAGTCCCCCCGGTCCGAGACTGCCCCCATCGAATACTCACAGGGCAGGTACGCACAGGGTTAGATACAGAGTAAAGATCCATCTACCAATGCCAGACTCACTGTTCCTCTGTCTCTTTCTCCTCATCTCTCACTGCCTGCAACACCCTTTCTCTGCCTCTCTTTCTCCCTCTTTCCATCCTGAGAGCAAGAGGGAGAGATTGAGATAGTGTTCAGAGGGAGATAGAGTGAGAAAATGGAGAGATAGACTTGGAAAGTGAGTAACAGAGAGAAGAAATAGGGTTTCAGAGAGTAGAAGAGATGGGAAGAGAGAGATAGAGATGGAGAGAGATTACCGGCAAGAGAGTTTACCAGAGATTACCTCTCTCTCAGTCCCCGTCACTCCTTTCCAATTTGTTACCATCTCCATCTATCTTTCTCCCTCTACCCCGATGTTTCACACTCCATGCCTCTCGATCGTATGTCTGTGTATACTTCAGTGAAGGATTACATCAAAATATTATGTTTTACATTTGCTCTTTCAATCTAACTGAACAATCTCTCAGATTGTGAACAGAGGGGCCTTGGAGTGAGGGTAGCAGGGAAAATCCAGGTAATTATAGACCGGTGAGCCTGACGTCAGTGGTAGGGAAGCTGCTGGAGAAGATACTGAGGGATAGGATCTATTCCCATTTGGAAGAAAATGAGCTTATCAGTGACAGGCAACATGGTTTTCTGCAGGGAAGGTCATGTCTGACCAACTTAATAGAATTCTTTGAGGAAGTGACAAAGTTGATTGATAAGGGAAGGGCTGTAGTTGTCATATACATGGACTTCAGTAAGGCATTTGTTAAGGTTCCCCATGGTAGGCTGATGGAGCAAGTGAAGGCGCATGGGGTCCAGGGTGTACTAGTTAGATGGATAAAGAACTGGCTGGGCAACAGGAGACAGAGAGTAGAAGTGGAAGAGAGTTTCTCAAAATGGAGACGTGTGACCAGTGGTGTTCCACAGGGACAAAAACAAGAAATGCTGGAATCACTCAGCAGGTCTGGCAGCATCTGTGGAAAGAGAAGCAGAGTTAACGTTTCGGGTCAGTGACCCTTCTTCGGAACTGACAAATATTAGAAAAGTCACAGATTATAACAAAGGAGAAGGTGCAGATTGGACCAGGCCACAAAGCTGACCAAAAGGTCATGGAGCAAAGGCAAACAATATGTTAATGGTGTGTTGAAAGACAAAGCATTAGTACAGATTAGGTGTGAATACACTGAATATTGAACAGCAGCAAGTGCAAACCTGAAGAAAAACAACCTGAAAAAAACAGTGGGTAAGCAAACTGAACAAACTAAGATGAAATGAAATAAATGCAAAAAAAGATTGTAAAAAATGTAAAAAGGAATGTAAAAAAAAGGAAGGAAATATAACTAAAAATGAAAGTAAAATGGGGGGCTGTCATGCTCTGAAATTATTGAACTCAATGTTCAGTCCGGCAGGCTGTCGTGTGCCTAATCGGTAGATGAGATGCTGTTCCTCGAGCTTGCGTTGATGTTCACTGAAACACTGCAGCAATCCCAGGACAGAGATCTGAGCATGAGAGCAGGGGGGAGTGTTGAAATGGCAAGCAACCGGAAGCTCAGGGTCCTGCTTGCAGACTGAGCGGAGATGTTCCGCAAAGCGGTCACCCAGTCTGCGCTTGGTCTCCCCAATGTAGAGGAGACCACACTGTGAGCAGCGAATACAGTATACTACATTGAAAGAAGTACAAGTAAATCGCTGCTTCACCTGAAAGGAGTGTTTGGGGCCTGGGATAGTGAGGAGAGAGGAGGTAAATGGGCAGGTATTACACCTCCTGCGATTGCAGGGGAAGGTGCCCTGGGACGGGAACGAGGTGGTGGGGGTAATGGAGGAGTGGACCAGGGTGTCGCGGAGGGAACGATCCCTTCGGAAACTAGGACCCATGCGGGTACCCATAGCGACACCTTTTACTTGAAGGAAGTGCGTGAACGGAGTGCCTCAAGTTCAGAGGGGGACAGGTTAGAGTGAGTGAGGGGGGCAGAGAAATTGAGACGACCAATGTCTCGCCGACAGTTTTCCATGAAGAGATCAAGAGCGGGTAAGACGCCAGGGGGAGGGGTCCCGGTAGAGGGAGAATGCTGGAGGCAGTGAATGGGTCTGCTGGTCGGGGAGAGGACTCCTGGTCGAAGAAGTGAGCCCGGAGGCGGAGGCGACGGAAGAAGAGCTCAACGTCATGCCGAGCGCGAAATTCGTTGAGGTGGGGGCGTAAGGGGATAAAACTGAGACCTTTGCTGAGTACAGAACGCTCAGCATCAGAGAGGGGGCGGTCAGAGGGTATAGTGAATACACGGCAAGGGGTCAGATCAGAAGGGGTGGGGTCAGAGGGAAGTGAAGCGGAAGGAGGATCTGGAGGGGCATTAGTCCCCATCAGCTGCTGGAGCTTGTGTTCCTTAACACCTGAAAGGAAGAAAAAACGTTTTTTGTTAATGCGTCGGATGAGACGTAAGATGAGATGAAACTGCGGAGCAGAACAGCTTTGAGATAAGGTGAGATGGTGCTGCTGGAGAGAGAGGTCCAGTGTGTGCATGTGGTGGTGCATAGCACTGAGTGTGGATCTCAGGATGCGGAGAGAGTAGCAGTCCGAGGAACGTTGTATTTCTCGGAGATACCTATGATCCTGGGTGGTTTCAAAACATGATGGGTGAAACTGCAGTTGGAATCCACGTGGAATAAGTCGGAGCCAGAGACAGTCACTGAGGAAGGAGATGTGGCAGTGAAAACGCGTTTTTTTTAGATACCTTATCAAACACCAGGAGGGAAATAGAAAGCAATGAAGGTGAACAAGGTAAAAGAGACAAACGAAAATCCCGTCAGAGAGAAGAGCAGAACTTCTTCAAGGTCGGCATTCCTGGAAGAAAAGTGGCAGTGAATTAAACAATAAAATAAAAGCAAAGTACTGCGGATACTGGAAATCTGAAACAAAAACAAGAAATGCTGGAATCACTCAGCAGATCTGGCAGCATCTGTGGAAAGAGAAGCAGAGTTAACGTTTCGGGTCAGTGACCCTTCTTCGGAAGTGACAAATATTAGAAAAGTCACAGATTATAACAAAGGAGAAGGTGCAGATTGGACCAGGCCACATAGCTGACCAAAAGGTCACGGAGCAAAGGCAAACAGTGTTGAATTCACTGCCACTTCTCTTCCAGGAATGCCTACCTTGAAGAAGTTCTGCTCTTCTCTCCGACGGGATTTTCGTTTGTCTCTTTTACCTTGTTCACCTTCATTGCTTTCTATTTCCCTCCTGGTGTTTGATAAGGTATCTACCAAAACTCGTTTTCACAGCCACATCTCCTTCCTCAGTGACTGTCTCCGGCTCAGACTTATTCCACGTGGATTCTAACTGCAGTTTCACCCATCATGCTTTGAAACCACCCAGGATTACAGGTATCTCCGAGAAATATAACGTTCCTCGGATTGCTACTCTCGCCGCATCCTGAGATCCACACTCAGTGCTATGTGCCACCACATGCACACACTGGACCTCTCTCTCCAGCAGCACCGCCTCACCTTATCTCAAAGCTGTTCAATCCGCAGTTTCATCTCAACTTATGTCTCATCCGACGCATTAACAAAAAACTTTTTTTCTTCCTTTCAGGTGTTAAGGAACGCAAGCTCCAGCAGCTGATGGGGACTAATGCCCCTCCAGATCCACCTTCCGCTTCACTTACCTCTGACCCCACCCCTTCTGATCTGACCCCTTGCCGTGTATTCACTATACCCTCTGACCTCCCCCTCTCTGATGCTGAGCGTTCTGCACTCAGCAAAGGTCTCAGTTTTATCCTCTTACGACCCACCGCAATGAATTTCACGCTCGGAATGACGTTGAGCTCTTCTTCCGTCGCCTCCGCCTCCGGGCTCACTTCTTCGACCAGGATTCCTCCCCCCAACCAGCAGACCCATTCACCCGCCTCCAGCATTCTCCCTCTACCTGGACCCCTCCCCCTGGCCTCTTACCCGCTCTTGATCTCTTCATGGAAAACTGTCGGCGAGACATTGGTCGTCTCAATTTCTCTGCCCCCCTCACACTCTAACCTGCCCCCCTCTGAACTTGAGGCACTCCGTTCACGCACTGCCTTCAAGTAAAAGGTGTCGCTATGGGTACCCGCATGGGTCCTAGTTTCCGAAGGGATCGTTCCCTCCGCGACACCCTGGTCCACTCCTCCATTAGCCCCACCACCTCGTCCCCATCCCAGGGTACCTTCCCCTGCAATCGCAGGAGGTGTAATACCTGCCCATTTACCTCCTCTCTCCTCATTATCCCAGGCCCCAAACACTCCTTTCAGGTGAAGCAGCGATTTACTTGTACTTCTTTCAATGTAGTATACTGTATTCGCTGCTCACAGTGTGGTCTCCTCTACGTTGGGGAGACCAAGCGCAGGCTGGGTGACGGCTTTGCGGAACATCTCCACTCAGTCCACAAGCAGGACCCTGAGCTTCCGGTTGCTTGCCATTTCAACACTCCCCCCTGCTCTCATGCTCAGATCTCTGTCCTGGGATTGCTGCAGTGTTCCAGTGAACATCAACGCAAGGTCGAGGAACAGCATCTCATCTACCGATTAGGCACACTACAGCCTGCTGGACTGAACATTGAGTTCAATAATTTCAGAGCATGACAGCCCCCCATTTTACTTTCATTTTTAGTTATTTTTTCTTCATTTTTTTACAATCTTTTTTTGCATTTATTTCATTTCATCTTAGTTTGTTCATTTTGCTTACCCACTGTTTTTTTCAGGTTGTTTTTCTTCAGGTTTGCACTTGCTGCTGTTCAATATCCAGTGTATTCACACCTAATCTGTACTAATGCTTTGTCTTTCAACACACCATTAACATATTGTTTACCTTTGCTCCATGACCTTTTGGTCAGCTATGTGGCCTGGTCCAATCTGCACCTTCTCCTTTGTTATAATCTGTGACTTTTCTAATATTTGTCAGTTCCGAAGAAGGGTCACTGACCCGAAACGTTAACTCTGCTTCTCTTTCCACAGATGCTGCCAGACCTGCTGAGTGATTCCAGCATTTCTTGTTTTTGTCCCTGTGGAACACCACTGGTCACACGTCTCCATTTTGAGAAACTCCCTTCCACTTCTACTCTCTGTCTCCTGTTGCCCAGCCAGTTCTTTATCCATCTAGCTAGTACACCCTGGACCCCATGCGCCTTCACTTTCTCCATCAGCCTACCATGGGGAACCTTAACAAATGCCTTACTGAAGTCCATGTATATGACCTCTACAGCCCTTCCCTCATCAATCAACTTTGTCACTTCCTCAAAGAATTCTATTAAGTTGGTCAGACATGACCTTCCCTGCAGAAAACCATGTTGCCTATCACTGATAAGCCCATTTTCTTCCAAATGGGAATAGATCCTATCCCTCAGTATCTTCTCCAGCAGCTTCCCTACCACTGACGTCAGGCTCACCGGTCTATAATTACATGGATATTCCCTTCTACCCTCACTCCAAGGCCTCTCTGTTCACAATCTGAGAGATTGTTCAGTTAGATTGAAAGAGCAAATGTAAAACCTAATAATTTGATGTAATCCTTCACTGAAGTATACACAGACATACGAGCGAGAGGCATGGAGTGTGAAACATCGGGGTAGAGGGAGAAAGATAGATGGAGATGGTAACAAATTGGAAAGGTATGACGGGGACTGAGAGAGGTAATCTCTGGTAAACTCTCTTGCTGGTAATCTCTCTCCATCTCTATCTCTCTCTTCCCATCTCTTCTACTCTCTGAAACCCTATTTCTTCTCTCTGTTACTCACTTTCCAAGTCTATCTCTCCATTTTCTCTCTCTATCTCCCTCTGCACACTATCTCAATCTCTCCCTCTTGCTCTCAGGATGGGAAGAGTGAGAAAGAGAGGCAGAGAAAGGGTGTTGCAGGCAGTGAGAGATGAGGAGAAAGAGACAGAGGAACAGTGAGTCTGGCATTGGTAGATGGATCTTTACTCTGTATCTAACCCTGTGCGTACCTGCTCTGTGAGTATTCGATGGGGGCAGTCTCGGACCGGGGGGACTGTCTAAAAATCAAAAATTAATCGAAAGCCCTTTCAAAGATGAAATTTATAAACACTTCTACATACAAAGGTTTGTAGAAGTTTGGAATTGTCTTCCACAAATGACCCCTCCCCATCTCCGCAATCTCCTCCAGCTCCACAATACACCAATATCTGTGATCCTCTAATTCTGGCCTCTTGAACATCCCCAATTTGAATTGTTCCAACATTGGTGGCCGTGCCTTCAAGTTGCCAAGACCCCAACTCTGGAATTCCTTTCCTAAACCTCTCCGTCTCACTAACTCTCTTTCCTCTTTGAAGACGCTCCCTCAAACCGACCTCTTTGACCAATTTTTTGTTCGTCTCGTCTAATAGCTCCTTAAGTGACTCGATGTCAACTTTTTATTTGCCGTATTTATTTGTTGGATGTGTGGGTTACTGGCCAGGCCAGCATTTATTGCCCATTCCTAATTGCCCTTGAGAAGGTGGTGTTGAGCCTCCTTCTGGAACCGCTGCAGTCCATGTGGGGTAGGTACACCCACAGTGCTGTTAGGAAGGGAGATCCAGGATTTTGACCCAGTGACAGTGAAGGAACGGCGATATAGTTTCAAGTTTGGATGGTGTGTGACTTTAGTTGTTGTGTGGACAGTATTTTCAGTGTGCAATCCATTTAAATTTTGAAATATTTATTTTTTTAACGTGGTTAGATGTAAAGTTTCTCTGACAATCTGCCTGCCTCCCCGTATCTCCTCACTCTTTCTGCCCGTCTCTCCCTCCTGCTCTAAATCCACTGCTTTACTCTGTATATAAACTCACACTGTACCTGCCCTGGGAGGTCTCATTATGGTGCTTAAGCAATGAGTTATACACTTCCAGCATAACCTCCCTGCTCTTATATACTTTAACAGTCTTGTTGGGAATGTCACTGTAGTTTGTAAATATGAAACACTGATCCAACATTCACCGCTAAAACACTCACACTAACCTCCAAAAAGAGGATTGGGCAGATAATGAGGATTGTTAATGATTGTTACAACTTGTCTCATCCTCTCTCTGTCTCTCCCTCTCATGCCTGTTTCTTCCCATCTTTCTCTCTCTCTCTCTCTCTCCCTGGTCCTCTCCCTCTTTCTCTGCCTCTTTCCATGACTCTGTCTCTAACACCATCTCTCTCTCCTTGGACAGAAATGTTTTTATTCATTTCTTGGTTAATTTTGAATCGTTAAATCTTGCCCTTGCTTGGAACGTAACTGCAGTTTGAAAATACAAAACACTGATCAACACTCGCCCCCTAAACTCTCACACTAAACCCCCAATACAGGACTGTGCAGATAATGGGGATTGTTACTGAGATTCTGTCAAAGTCCCCTCACACACTGTATCCCATTTCCCCTGCTTCTCAAGTTTGTCAGTGTTTAATACTATTTTTTTCAACAATATTAAATGTCACTTCAGTTTGAAAATATCAATCACTGATCCAACACTTGCCCCCAAAACACTCACACTAAACCCCTGATCATTCCTTTCAAAATTAGTTCTTATACACAGCCAGTTTTACTTTTTAATTCTATCTTTTTTCAACATTATTAGATGTAAAGTTTTTCCTATAATCTCGCACTCCCTCTCTCTCTGTCTGTCTCTCCTTCTCTCTCTGTTTCTCCCTCTGTTTGTCTCCCTCCCTCTCTCTCTCTGTCCCTTTCTCTCTCTGCATCTGTCTCTCTCCCTCTGTCTCTGTCTCCCTCGCTTTCTCCCTGTCTCTCTCCCTCTGCATCTGCCTGCCTCCCTTTCTGTCTGTCTCACTCTGCATTTGCCTGCCTCCCTTTCTGTCTTTCTCCCTCTGTCTCTGTTTCTCCTTTTTTTCTCTATCATGCTAGCTCTGTCTCTCTCTCTCTCTCCCTTTCTCTGTCCCACTCTTTCTGTGTCTCTGTCCGTCTGTGTCTCACTCCCTCCATCCCTCTGTCCCTCTATACATGGACAGCAATGCTTTGAGCCATTTGTTTGGTTAATTTTGATTTTTTGACTCTTGCTTTTGTTGGGAATGTCAATGCAGTTTGAAAATATCAAACACTCATCTACCACTCATCCCTAAAACCCTTGCATTAAACCCCAAATACCGGACTGGGCAGACAATGGGGATTGTTACTGGGGTTCCGTCAAGGTCTCATTTCCCTATCTCTTCTGTCTCTCACTGTCTTCCACTTTGTCCCTCTCTCTCCATTTCCCCATTTGTTTCCGTTTCCCTCTCTCCTCTTTCCTTCATCGCCCCCAACTTTATAAATGGAGAGGGTGCTCCTCCCTCTTTATAAATAAAGATGGAGCTCACTCCACTTTTACATAGCGAGGGAGCTCCCTCCACTTTGTCTGGAGGGGTGGAGCTCCCTCTACCTTATACATAGAAAGGGAGCTCCCTCTGTTTTATATAGCTGCCGTGGTGAGATTTGAACCCCTGTCCCCAGGCCATCTAGTTGGGCCTCTTGATTACATGACCAGTGATATTATCACTACCCAACTGCCTCCCAAATGGATGCGTACAGTGTCTGTCCCGTAATATCACTCACAGTAGGTTCTGGGCTGTAACCCTGAACATGGTCCCGAATCAGAGACTCAAATTTCACATTTTAACTGGGAAAAGGCGAGGAACAGAGTGAAACGGGATTGCTTTTGTCCCTGGATTCAGTGTCCACTGCAGACAGATCAGTTACACAACAGAGAAAAGCCAGGAGTGAACAAGGTCAATACAATAATATGGAAAATGTAAATGACGCCTCTCACAATTGAAGCATCCGTCCAGTATGAGTATAGATTTCAGGTTTATTCCCGAGAGAGGTCTTACGAAGAAAATGTCATTGATATTGAAATGATTGTGTTTTATCCACCATATTATTTACATCAGAGTCAAAGCTGCTGATGTAATGTGTTTGTTCAGGTGAGTGTGACTAATAGCAATGATCAGGGGTATAACCGTGCCAGTGGAGACTTATCCCCTGTATAAATCAGGCCCCATCGGAATGGATCAGCTCAGAGTGCCTACTGGAGCTGTGGATTCCAGGCGAATAGAAATCTCTGCTTCTCATAGAAATGGGATATCCAGTAATGTATCAGATAGAAGACATTTATTATCCTGTACTTGCAGCAATTGGAGTTGCTGGTAAGCCAGTATCTCAGCTGTTAATGGTGTAAATCGATGTTAACTGTGCTGCTGTACTGGGTATTATTTCCTTCTGTGTGTGTTACACAGCCACCTGTTCTTTTCCAGCAATTTACTGATGGAATCTCTTCATTGTCTACTCTTTCATTCTTGTCGGAGTTGTGTTATGTATTTAATGGTATTGTTTTAAGTAGCTGTGGCTTTGTTATTGGATTATTCTGTGTATTGAATGTATTGGAATGAGATGTTTCAGTTAGGATCAATAATCAGACCATTAGGTCTTTTTAATATTTTCGTGATGTGGACCTAACCAATCCTGGAATATTTTTATGATTTTTTTGCAGTGATTGATGATGAGACATCTCACGGTCTCAGTGTTACAAGCAGACAGGACAATGTCCCCCTTCCCCAATAACATGGCCCAGTTTAACTGTGATTTCAATGTATTTATTGATTATCACTGTTATCAAATATTATTTCACTCTGTGTGTGTCTGACGCTGCTTCAGAGGTCTGGCTACTGAACTCAGTTTGCTGCTGACACTTTCATTTCTCCTTCTCTGCTTCACTGTGAAACTTCACTGTCACTGGACTACATTGTAAAATAGAAAGTAATGATGTGATGTTTTACTGGTTTTCACTTTATCAGTTGGTGTCAAGAGTCTTTCCATTTATCAGCTGCAGCGCTGTTGTTGGTGTTTTATTAATGAAACAATCCCACATTATAACAGATTACTTAATAATTCCAGGAGAAGGAATTTCAATGATTGTGAGGTTTGTCTGGAAGTAGCTTTCGATCCTGTTTACTCCATGTATTGTAGATGAAGTGAAGAGTGTAGGTGAACAGGTGGAGACTTGAGTGTTCTGTAGATACATTAAATTATTCACAGAGGTTTCACCATTGAATAAACTGACTCTGAGA
Organism: Heterodontus francisci; assembly: GCF_036365525.1. Taxonomy (NCBI): domain Eukaryota; kingdom Metazoa; phylum Chordata; class Chondrichthyes; order Heterodontiformes; family Heterodontidae; genus Heterodontus; species Heterodontus francisci. Next base: position 623,250 of record NC_090419.1, on the reverse strand, counting down.
ATAGAATCATTGAACCTGGGGCTGGTGATCAGAACACAGACGCAGAATGTTAGGAATAAATGATATGTGAAAAGCAGCATGAAGTAACAATTTACAGGGTGTGAATACTCCAGAGAGATAGGGAAGGAGAAAAGGAGCAGGGAGAATGAAACCGAGGGAAAGAGATCAGCAGAAGTAAAGAGAAAGAGAAAGAAGCAGCAGTGTAAACAATTCACTATCATAAAGTGCTGGAATGTCCAGAACAATTAGTGAGAGAAACTGGGAGTTGAAGTTGTCTGTTGTCAGATTGTGTTCATTTTCCTGTTGGACTTGATCCTCTGTGTTGATTTCTGTCAGGTCCTCATTTTGTTTTGTGGAATGTTCCTATTCCTTACTTAGTGACTGAATAAATAGAATAGAATCAGTTCTTCACTGATGGTAATTCATTATTTAAATACTGCACTTTAAAATCTCTGTGACTGCTGAATTCAATAAAGAGCTCGGCTAATATCAGAAATATATTTAAATTTATATTTAATTGCCTGTACAAACTAAATATATTGACTATATTGCATTAACAATGAACTGTTCTCCAACACCAATAACCACAGGGATTATTGTTTGAATGTATTAATTGAGTTGTATTACTGGGATCTATAGATTAGATTTCCTCTAACACTCTGCTGCAGTCTCTCCCTGTGAATCTCAGCCTCTCCTCTCACTGTATTGAATCCTCAGTCTCCTCATCCATTGCTTCAGTTTATCCACTTTCCCAAACAATCTGCTCCAGTCCCCCTTCCTACTTCAACATGTCCTTTTCCTTCTCTCCCTCCCAATCTCACTCACTGGCTCCACCTCCAGCTGCCTTGTCCAACCTGATAGGAATACAGGAACATCGGAGCAGGAGGTGGCCATTCAGCCCTACTCGCCTGCTCCACCATTCTAGATCATGGCTGATAATCAGACTCAGCGCTGCAGTTTTCAGCCTTTTCCCATGTGGGAACAGTCCCTGTCTGTTACCTGAACCCAGAGCAACAAACCAGCTCCACATCCCGCTCTCCCCAACCCTTCCCAACCAACAGTCTGGAGACACATTCCCAATTAACCCATTGGATTCCATCTCTGTAAATCTCCTTCTCATTCCCCCACTGCATCCTCACTCAGTACTTCCAGTAGATCCGGTGCTGACTTTATTCACTTTCTGCATCAATTTCCCAATTCATTATTAATAATTGTGTTTTCAAACATTTCACTGTGACAAAGCACTGCCCAGGTCAATGAATCAGTTTTCGCGGCTCGATGCAGCAACAAAGCTGGAAATTACAGCCCAGATCCTGTTAAACTGTTGCTTTGTCTCCAGGTCTGATCAGTAATTTCTCTGCTTCCTTTTCTCTCTCTCTTCCAGTTAACTTGGTGGCGATTGTGATCCTGTCCCGAGGAAAGTGCGGTCTCTCCAAATGTATCAGTGTCTATCTGGTGGGAATGGCAGTATCTGATCTCCTGGTCGTTATCACTAATCCCATATTGAGCTGGATTGTTTTAATTTATTTCCCATATTCATTCCTGAGAATTACTCCTGTGTGTTCTCTCATTGGCGTTCTGCTTTGTGCATCCACAGTTGTTTCTGTCTGGCTCACAGTCACTTTCACCTTTGATCGATTTGTGGCCATTTGTTGTGAGAAGCTGAAAACAAAATATTGCAGCGAGAAAAGGGCGGCTGTGGTTGTGGGAACAGTGAGTGTGCTGGGCTGTTTCGAGTCTCTCCCCTGGTACTTTACACAGGAACAGAAATACATTATTGATAATGTTCCCATGGGTTGTGTTAATAAACAGAGCTTCTTTACTTCCCCCAAATGGGGGGCATTTGAATTGTTTAACCTCATTTTAACCCCTTGTGTCCCGGTCTTTCTGATTTTGCTGCTCAATGTTCTGACTGTCAGGCGGATTTTATTCTCCAGTAAAGTCCGCAGGGGATTCCGGCGCCACAGCAATGCAGAGAATCACAAAGACCCAGAGATGGAGAATCGCAGGAAATCAATTATTTTACTCTTCAGTATATCCGGCAGTTTTATCCTGTTGTGGGTGACCCGGGTTGTGTTTATCATTTATACTCGAATTACAGATAATTATTATTATTCCTCCCTCACTGACCCTCTCTTTATCACAAATCAAACATCAAAGATGCTGCAGATTCTCAGTCCCTGCACCAACACATGTATTTACATTGTGACCCAGACTAAATTCAGACAGGAGCTGAAGAAGGGGGTGAAATACCCCCTCAATCTCATTATTAAATTAGTGAAATCATAGAAAGAGCTGAAGGGTTTCAAACACTGGAACTAAATCCCATTCCCCCTCCTCTCCACCAGACCCCCAGACCCCCAGCTCCACCTCCCACCCTCCACCCGCCTCTGTGATTATTTGACCGGCGCCATCTTTCGTCCTGGCAGGTGCCTGAGCGTGGGCAGACCCTGACGTTTAACTGGAATAGTGTACGTTTGCGCATGTGCCAGTACAGCGCCACCTCGTGTTTGCTATGTCAACAAACGCCGCCAGTGGACAAAGCTGCAAATCGCAGTGATTGTGAGGTGATGAGAGGGGCAGTAACAGCAGTGAGGCAGGGACACCAGCAGATGGAAGAGGTGAACGGGGGCAGCAACTGCATTGAGATAGGGACACCAGCAGATGGAGATGGTGAGAGGGGGACAGTAACTGCAGTGAGACACGGACACCAGCAGATGGAGATGGTGAGAGGGGACAGTAACTGCAGTGAGACACGGACACCAGCAGATGAAGATGGTGAGAGGGGACAGTAACTGCAGTGAAACACGGACACCAGCAGATGGAGATGGTGAGAGGGGGACAGTAACTGCAGTGAGACACGGACACCAGCAGATGGAGATGGTGAGAGGGGGACAGTAACTGCAGTGAGACACGGATACCAGCAGATGGAGATGGTGAGAGGGGACAGTAACTGCAGTGAGACAGGGACACCAGCAGATGAAGATGGTGAGAGGGGACAGTAACTGCAGTGAAACACGGACACAAGCAAATGGAGATGGTGAGAAGGGACAGTAACTGCAGTGAGACAGGGACACCAGCAGATGGAGATGGTGAGAAGGGACAGTAACTGCAGTGAAACAGGGACACCAACAGATGGAGATGGTGAGCCACTGCTGATCGAGATTCGGTGCAACTGAATGTTTGAAAGTTTCTGCAAGTTTGAGGAATTTACTTCCTGTAAACTTGAGATGCTCAATAAAATAATTTCAATATGGTTTGTGTAAAGTGGCTATTTTACTACTATGTAAACTTATGCAACATTAAACACGTTGCTGTTTGGAAAATTATTTTCACTGATTAAAGGTAATGTATAAATAAAACAACAGCATCAAATTAAACTCAATCATTTTCAAATAAAAACTCTCTATATAAGGAAGGTCAGTTTCAGCTAAAGTTAAAGTTAATTACTTTTTGTTTCTGCGGAGCAGGGGCCTGCTGGGTAAGTACAAACCTATATATTTGGGCAGTGCCCGGTGCCAGGGTGCAGGACATCTCTGACCGGCTGGAAAGGATATTGGAGCGGGAAGGGGAGGATCCAGTTGTTGTGGTCCACGTTGGGACTAACAACATAGGCAAGGCTAGGATGGAGGACCTGTTTGGGGATTATAAAGCACTGGGAACGAAATTAAGGAACAGGTCCTCGAGGGTCATAATCTCCGGATTACTGCCCGTGCCACGTGCAAATTGGCTGAGGGATAAGAATATTAGGGAAGTAAACACGTGGCTCAGGGAGTGGTGTGGGAAAGAGGGGTTCCATTTCATGGGGCATTGACATCAGTTTTGGAACCGGGGGGATCTGTACCGATGGGACGGTCTCCATCTGAACCGATCTGGAACCAGTGTTCTAGCGAAATGGATAAATAGGGTGGTCTCTAGGACTTTAAACTAGTGAATCAGGGGGAAGGGAAAGGGAAAACGACAGGGTGTATGATGGTAAATAAAAAGGGAAGCAGCAGGTTAACATGTGAGCAGGAGGGTTTAAGTTCAGGGCAGACTATGAAAGAAGCAGAAAGGAAGGATAACTCAGGAGTTATTAGAGATGTTGGAAATCATGAGGGTAAGAAAGCTAGCAGAAAGGCACTTTACCTGAATGCTCGCAGCATTCGTAACAAGGTTGATGAGGTAACGGCGCAAATCATCACGAATGAATATGATTTGGTAGCCATTACGGAGACATGGTTACAGGTTGGTCACGACTGGGTGTTAAATATCCAGGGGTACCAGACTATTCGGAAGGACAGACAGGAAGGTAAGGGAGGTGGTGTAGCTCTGATATTCAAGGACGACATCAGGGCGGTGCTGAGAGATGATATAGGTTCTATGGAGAATGAGGTTGAATCTATTTGGGTGGAAATTAGAAACTCTAAGAAGAAAAAGTCATTGATCGGCGTAGTCTATAGGTCACCAAATAATAACATCACATTGGGGCGGGCAATAAACAAAGAAATAACTAATGCCTGTAAAAATGGTATGGCAATTATCATGGGGGATTTTAATCTACATGTAGATTGGTCGAACCAGCTCAGTCAGGGTAGCCTTGAGGAGGAATTCGTTGAGTGTATCCGTGATAGTTTTCTTGAACAGTATGTAATGGAACCGACGAGGGAGCAAGCTATCCTAGATCTAGTACTGTGTAATGAGACAGGAATAATTAATGACCTCATAGTTAGGGATCCTCTTGGAAGGAGTGATCACAGTATGGTTGAATTTAGAATACAGATGGAGAGTGTGAAGATAAAATCCAATACCAGGGTCCTGCACTTGAACAAGGGGGACTACAATAGAATGAGGGAGGACTTGGCTAAAGTAGACTGGAAACAAAGATGTTATGGTGGGACAGTTGACGAGCAGTGGAGGTCATTCAAAGCAATTTTTCAAAGTGCTCAGCAAAAGTATATTCCAGTGAAAAGGAAGGACTGGAAGAAAAGGGATAATCTGCCATGGGTGTCGAAGGAAATAAGGGAGGCTATCAAATTGAAAGAGAAGGCATACAAGGTGGCCAAAAGCAGCATGAAACTAGAAGATTGGGAAAACTTTAAAGGTCAACAGAAAGCCACAAAAAGAGCTATAAAGAAAAGTAAGATAGAACATGAGAAAAACTAGCACAGAATATAAAGAAGATAGCAAAACGTTCTGTAAATATATAAAATGAAAAAGAGTGGCTAAAGTAAACGTTGGTCCTTTAGAGGATGAGAAGGGGAATTTAGTTATGGGATATGATGAAATGGCCGAGGCATTGAACAGGTATTTTGTATCAGTCTTCTCAGTGGAGGACATTAATAACATGCCAGTAATTGACAAAGAGACGAACGTAGGTGAGGACCTGGAAACAATCATTATTACGGAAGAGGTAGTGTTGGGCAAGCTAATGGAGCTAAGGATTGATAAGTCTCCTGGCCCTGATGGAATGCATCCCAGGGACTAAAAGAGATGGCGGGAGAAATAGCAGGTGCACTGACGGTAATTTTCCAAAATTCGCTGGACTCTGGGGTGGTCCCAGCTGATTGGAAAACAGCAGATGTGATGCCACTGTTTAAAAAGGGAGGTAGACAAAAGATGGGGAATTATAGACCGGTTAGCTTAACCTCTGTAGTGGGGAAGATGCTTGAGTCTATTATCGAGGAAGAAGTAGCAGGGCATCTCGATCGAAATTGTCCCATTGGGCAGACGCAGCATGGGTTCATGAAGGGCAGGTCATGCTTGACAAATCTTTTGGAATTCTATGATGACATTACGAGCAAGGTGGACAATGGAGACCCAGTGGATGTGGTGTACCTAGATTTCCAAAAGGCCTTCGACAAGGTGCCGCACAAGAGGCTGCTGCATAAGATAAGGATGCATGGCGTCAGGGGTAAAGTATTAGCATGGATAGAGGATTGGTTGACTAACAGGAAGCAGAGAGTGGGGATAAATGAGTGCTATTCTGGCTGGCAATCAGTCACGAGTGGTGTGCCTCAGGGATCGGTGTTGGGACCGCAATTATTTACAATTTATATAGATGGTTTGGAGTTGGGGACCACGTGTTGCAGATGACACTAAGATGAGTGGCAGAGCAAAGTGTGCAGATGACTGTGAAACTTTGCAGAGGAACATAGATACATTGAGTGAGTGGTCAAAGGTCTGGCAGATGGAATACAATGTTAATAAATGTGAAGTCATTCATTTCGGTCGGAGTAACATTAAGAAGGATTATTACTTGAATGGTAAAAAGTTGCAGCATGCTGCTATGCAGAGGGACCGAGGTGTCCTTGTGCATGAATCGCAGAAGGTTGGTCTGCAGGTTCAGCAAGTAATTAGGAAGGAAAATGGAATTGTGTCCTTCATTGCTAAAGGGATTGAGTTTAAAAGCAGAGAGGTTATGTTGCAGCTGCATAAGATACTGGTGAGGCTGCACCTGGAATACTGTGTGCAGTTTTGGTCTGCTTACTTGAGAAAGGATATACTGGCACTGGAGAGGTTGCAGAGGAGGTTCACTAGGTTGATACCGGAGTTGAGGGGGTTGGCTTATGAGGAGTGACTGAGCAGATTGGGATTATATTCATTGGAATTCAGAAGAATGAGGGGGGATCTTATAGAAACATATAAAATCATGAAGGGAATAGATAAGATACAAGTAGAGAGGATGTTTCCACTGGCAGGTGAAGCTAGGACAAAAGGGCATAGCCTCAAGATTAGAGGGAGCAGATTTAGGACTGAATTAAGAAGGAACTTCTTCACCCAGAGGGTTGTTAATCTATGGACTTCGTTGCCCAGTGAAGTAGTTGACACTTCTTCAGTAAACGTTTTTCAAGCTAAGGTAGATATCTATTGGAACAATAAAGGAATTAAGGGATACGGTGAGAGCGTGGGTAAGTGGATCTGAGTCCACAAAAAGATCAGCCATGATCTTATTGAATGGCGGAGCAGGCTTGAGGGGCCGTACGGCCTACTCCTTCTCCTACTTCTTATGATCATATGTTCTTATGAAACTAATGCAGCCCCTCAAACTCATGCAGACCCTCAAACCAAACCAATGTCGCCCCTCAAACCTTTGTAGCCCCCAAATTAATGCAGCCCCTCAAATGAATGCAGATTCTCAAACTAATGCAGCCCCTCAAATGAATGCAGATTCTCAAACTCAGGCAGCCCCTCAAACGTATGCGACCCCTCAAACTAATGCAGACCCTCAAACTAATGCAGACCCTCAAACAAATGTAGCACCTCAAACTCATGCGGACCCTCCAACTCATGCAGACCCTCCAACTAATGCAGCCCCTCCAACTAATGCAGACCCTCAAACTAATGCAGAACCTCAAACTCATGCAGACCCTCAAACTAATGCAGACCCTCAAACTAATGCAGAACCTCAAACTAATGCAGAACCTCAAACTAATGCGGCCCCTCAAACTAAGTCGGCCCCTCAAACTAAGGCGGCCACTCAAAGTAAGGCAACACCTCAAACTAAGGCGGCCCCTCAAACTAAGGTGGCCCCTCAAACTTATACGACCCCTCAAACTAAGGCGGCCCCTCAAACTTATGCGAACCCTCAAACTAAGGCGGCCCCTCAAACTAAGGCGGCCCCTCAAACTTATGCGGCCGCTCAAACGAAGGCGTCCCCTCAAACTAAGGCAGATCTTCTAACTAATGCAGTCCCTCAAGCTAAGGCAGATCCTCAAACTAATGCAGTCCCTCAAACTAATGTCGACCCTCAAACTTAGGCGGCCCCTCAAACATATGCATCCCCTCAAACTAAGGCGTCCCCTCAAACTAAGGCAGATCCTCAAACTAATTCAGTCCCTCAAACTAATGCAGTCCCTCAAACTAAGGCAGATCCTCAAACTAATGCAGTCCCTCAAACTAGTGTAGACCCTCAAACTTAGGCGGCCCCTCAAACTTATGCGTCCCCTCAAACTAAGGCGTCCCCTTCAAACTAAGGCGTCCCCTCAAACTAAGGCAGATCCTCAAACTAATGCAGTCCCTCAAACTAATGCAGTCCCTCAAACTAATGCAGACCCTCAAACTAATGCAGATCCTCAAACCAATGTAGCCCCTCCAACTCATGCAGACCCTCCAACTAATGCAGACCCTCAAACTAATGCAGAACCTCAAACTCATGCAGACCCTCAAACTAATGCAGACCCTCAAACTAATGCAGAAGCTCAAACTCATCCAGACCCTCAAACTAATGCAGACCCTCAAACTAATGCAGACCCTCAAACTAATGTAGAACCTCAAACTCATGCAGACCCTCAAACTAATGCAGACCCTCAAACTAATGCAGAACCTCAAACTCATGCAGACCCTCAAACTAATGCAGACCCTCAAACTAATGCAGACCCTCAAACCAATGTCGCCCCTCCATCTCATACAGACCTCAAACAAATGTAGCACCTCAAACTCATGCAGAACCTCAAACTCATGCAGACCCTCAAACTAATGCAGCCCCTCAAACTAATGCAGACCCTCAAACTAATGCAGTCCCTCAAACTAATGCAGCACCTCAAACTAAAACGGCTCCTCAAACGAAGGCAGCCCCTCAAACTAATGCAGCCCCTCAAACTAAGGCGGCCCATCAAACTAAGGCGGCCCCTCAAACTAAGGCGGCCTCTCAAACTAATGCAGCCTCTCAAACTAAGGCAGCCTCTCAAACTAAGGCGGCCCCTCAAACTAAGTCGGCCCCTCAAACTAATGCAGCCTCTCAAACTAAGGCAGCCTCTCAAACTAAGGCGGCCCTCAAAATAAGGCGGCCCATCAAACTTAGGCGGCCCCTCAAACTAAGGCGGCCCCTCAAACTAAGGCGGCCCCTCAAACCTAGGCGGCCCCTCAAACTTAGGCGGCCCCTCAAACTTATGCGGCCCCTCAAACTAAGGCATCCCCTCAAACTAAGGCAGATCCTCAAACTAATGCAGTCCCTCAAACTAATGCAGATCCCCAAACTAATGCAGTCCCTCAAACTAAGGCAGATGCTCAAACCAATGCTGATCCTCAAACTAATGCACTCCCCAAACTAATGCAGTCCCTCAAACTAATGCAGTCCCCAAACTAATGCAGTCCCTCAAACTAATGCAGTCCCTCAAACTAATGCAGCTGCTCAAACTAAGGCAGTCCCTCAAACTAATGCAGTCCCTCAAACTCATGCGGCCCCTCCAACTCATGCAGACCCTCCAACTAATGCAGCCCCTCCAACTAATGCAGACCCTCATACGAATGCAGAACCTCAAACTCATGCAGACCCTCAAACTAATGCAGACCCTCAAACTAATGCAGACCCTCAAACCAATGTCGCCCCTCCAACTCATACAGACCCTCCAATTAATGCAGACACTCAAACTAATGCAGAACCTCAAACTCATGCAGACCCTCAAACTAATGCAGAACCTCAAACTCATGCAGACCCTCACACCAATGTAGCCCCTCCAACTCATGCAGACCCTCCAACTAATGCAGACCCTCAAACTAATGCAGACACTCAAACTAATGCAGAACCTCAAACTCATGCAGACCCTCAAATCAATGTAGCCCCTCCAAGTCATGCAGACCCTCCAACTAATGCAGACCCTCAAACTAATGCAGACCCTCAAACTCATGCAGCCACTCCAACTCATGCAGACCCTCCAACTAATGCAGACCCTCAAACTAATGCAGAACCTCAAACTCATGCAGACCCTCAAACTCATGCAGACCCTCAAACTAATGCAGAACCTCAAACTCATGCAGACCCTCAAACTAATGCAGACCCTCAAACTAATGCAGAACCTCAAACTCATGCAGACCCTCTGTCAGTCCTGAAGGTGTGCTGCACTGTCGGAAAATCAGTAGTGAGGGATTGCTGCACTGTCACAGGGTCAATACTGAGGGATTGCCGCACTGTCAGAGGGTCAGCACTGAGGGATTGCCGCACTGCCAGAGGGTCAGTACTGAGGGAGGGCCGCATTGTCAGAGGGTCAGTACTGAGGGATTGCTGCACTGTCAGAGGGTCAGTACTGAGGGATTGCCGCACTGTCAGAGGGTCAGTACTGAGGGATTGCCGCACTGTCAGAAGGTCAGCACTGAGGGATTGCCGCACTGCCAAAGGGTCTGTACTGAGGGAGGGCCGCACTGTCAGAGGGTCAGTACTGAGGGATTGCTGCACTGTCAGAGGGTCAGTACTGAGGGATTGCTGCACTGTCAGAGGGTCAGTACTGAGGGATTGCCGCACTGTCAGAGGGTCAATACTGAGGGATTGTCGCACTGTCAGAGGGTCAGTACTGAGGGATTGCTGCACTGCCAGAGGGTCAGTATTGAGGGAGCGCCGCACTGTCAGAGGGTCAGTACTGAGAGAGTGTTGCATTTGGGAGGGGCAGTACTGAGGGAGCGCTGTACTCTCGGAGTGTCGGTACTGAAGGAGTGCCACACTGTTGCCACAATAACCTCAACAGGAGAAAAACACCAACAAATCCAACAACAACCTCAACAGTGGAAAAACATCAACAAATTCAACAACATCAGAAGGGGGAAAAATTCACACCGATAAGCACAAGCTGTTGAGGGACGGGAAATCGTTTACGAAGGGCCAAAGTATCTGATCACACCCGGGATGGTGTAATTGTTAGCAACAAAGCCCGTTTTTGCCTGAAAAATCGAAAGGAGAGAGCAAAGCTGAGAGGGAATGAGTTGATTTTGACTGAGTTAATGAGGGGCAATGGCCTCCTGCGGCTCCCATAATGCCCCGCGACTGGGAAAGGCCCCTATCTGTGGTACAGGCCGCGTTGCACTCTGGGAGGAGCTTCCACACATGCGCATCTCCACAAGCGCGTTAACCGCCGCTTTTTTTCATTCTCCCGCGGCTCAGACTTTCAAGTTTCCTTCATTGAGATTGACGACTGAAGCCGCTTCGGCTTTTCCTTTAAGCTGCTTTTTGCGGAAACAAACGGTCGACGGGCGACGTCACGCAAACATGGCGACTGATGACGCCCCGTCCCAACCACTGTGTCCTGAGCTCTGATTGGCTGCGCTTCCCCACGTGTTTGGAGGTCAAAGGGGTCAACTGGCACTCCAGCCTCCGCGCAGCCGCAGTTTAAGCGACCTGTGACCCCTCCTGGGGTGGGGGAGGGGCCAGCACCAGATTCTTAAAGGGACCCTGCACCGCCAGAACTGTACCAAACTCTTAAAGGGACCCAACAATGACAGACAGAGCAAGAGAGTTAGAGGGAAATAAAAGAGAGTGATGGAGAGAGAGAGAAATGAGATTGAAAGAATAATAGAGGGATGGAGAGACTGAGAGTAAATAGGTGATAGGGAGAGAGTGATAGAGCAAGAGATGGTGAGAAAGGGAGGGAGAATTTCCTCAATTGGACAGAGATGGAGAGAGAGTGAGAGAGATGTGAAGAGAGATCAAAGAGAAAGGAAGGTGGGGAGTGAGGGACAGGTAGAGTTTGAGAGTGAGGAAACAGATAAATGGAGAGATAAAGATGAGGAGAGAGTAAAAGAGCGAAAGAGAGAGAGAGAGAGAGAGATGGAGAGAGAGTGGGAAGGTAAATGAGAAATTAGAGGAAAAGAGCAGACACAGCGTGTACAGAAAGAGTGAAAAATGAATGAGAGATAGAGTGCCCGTCAGAGAGAGAGGGAAAGTCCGGGATAGACGTGGGCAGAGAGAGAGGCAGATAGTGTGTGTGTGTCCGCGTATGTGTCTGTGCGTCTGCATCTGTGAGTGTGAGTGTGTCTGCGGCTGTGTGTGTGTCTGTGTGGATGTGTGTGTGTGTCTGTGTCTGTGTCTGTGTGTGCGTGTCTGCATCTGTGTGTGTCTGCGGCTGTGTGTGTGTCTGTGTGTGTGTGTGTGAGTGTCTGTCTGTGTGTCTGTCTGTCTGTGTGTCTAACTGGGTGTGCGTGTCTGTGTGTGCGTGTCTGTGTGTGAGAGAGAGAGATCAGCACACGTTCACAGTAAAAAAATGTCTTGCGGTGTCACACACTCATTTAATTGGGTGCACAACCAGACAAAAGTAACTTTATCCCCGGGCGAATGAGTGGAGTCAGACATATAAAAACAGATTGCAGGTTAATGCCCAGATAAGTCAGATAAAAGTTGCGGAGAGAAATCACCCAGTAATCCTGGTTGTAACCCATTGGACTCAATACAATGATCCAAAAATATTATCACTGCCAATCAAACAAATTCATCAGCTCAACAGCGATGAGTGAAATGATCCATAAACTGCAGTGTTACATGATTCAAGGAAGATTACAGAGCATGATAGAGAACATGCAAACAGACACAAAGTGTTTGTTTAGTTTCTCTGCCATTGTCCGATGATGAGAGGCTGAGTAAATTGGACCTGTATTCTCTGGATTTTAGAAGAATGAAAGGTGATCTCATTGAAACATATCAGATTCTAAAGGGACTGGATAGGGTCGACACTGAGAGATTATTTCCGCTGGTTAAGAAATGAAATTCTCCCTTATCCCTGCCTAACCAGCATATCCACTTGTCCTGTCAGCCTCAGGAATCAGTGAACATCAGTGAGCTTTCCTCTGTATCCTTGGAATTTAGAAGGTTAAGGGGTGATCTGATCAAAGTTTAAAGTGGTGGATGGGGTGCCAATCAAGTGGGCTGCTTTGTCCTAGATGGTGTCGATCTTCTGTAGTGTTGTAGGTTCTGCACTCATCCAGGCAAGTGGAGAGATACCATCACACACCTGAGTGCATCTTGTAGGCGGTTGAAAGGCTTTGGGGAGTCAGGGGGTGAGTCACTTGTAGCCACAGTATTGATGTGATTTCGTCAGGTCAGTTCCTGGTCAATGTTTCCCCAGGATGTTGATGCTGGGGGATTCAGTGATGGAATAATGCTTTGAATGCCAAGGGGAGGTGGTTGGATTCTCTCTTGTTGCAGATGGCCATTGCCTGTCGGTGTTTTTTTCTGTGTGTGTGTTTTTCTGTGCTCTGGGACCAATTTCCTCATGGGGACGTCATACTGGTGCCCCATAATTGACTAGTTAGCAAAATGAATACTCATGGAATGAACGGGACAGGGACAGAGTGGATACGACATTGGCTAAGGGACAGAACACAGAGAGTAGTGGTGAATGGTTGGTTCAGACTGGAGGACAGTATCTATGCCTGATATAATCTTATACACTTCTATTCAATCTCCCCTCAATCTCCTTTGTTCTAAGGAGACCAAACCCAGCTTTTCCAACCTAACTTTGTAGCTAAAATCCTTGAACCCTGGAACCATTCTGGTAAATCTCCTCTGCACCCTCTCAAGGACCCTCACCTCCTTCCTAAAGTGTGGTGACCAGAACTGGACACAATTCTCCAGTTGGGGCCTAACCAGAGATTTATAAATGTTCAGCAAAACCTCCGTGCTTTTGTACTCACTGCATACAATGTTCATTGTCGTACAGGGGTATTCCCCAGTGGTTTGGATTAGGACCACTGATCTTTTTGATATATATTAATGACTTGGACTTGGGTTTACAGGGCATAACTTCAACATTGTGCCATCTGCAATGTAATAAACAGGGAAGGGAATAGTAGTAGACTTCAGGAGGATAGAGGCAGTCTGGTGAAATGGTTAGACAGATGGCAGGTTAACTTCAATGCTGAGAAATGTCAAATGATGCATTTTGGAAGGAAGGCTGAGGAGAAGTGATATAAACTAAATGGTGCAATGTTAAAATGGGTGCAGGGACAGAGAGATCTGGGAATTTCATTTGTGTCACTTTTTACATCTAAAAGATTCAATTTGGGGCTTGCAATCTCTCAGTTGAATTTAGCTTCATCCTGAAAAGTGTTAGCAAACATGTTGGGAAATGTGTCAAAAGCTGTTTCCATTCAGACATTCCTGCATTGTGGAAATGTGAGCTATCTTTGCAGAGACAGGAAATAGGGGTGTTTGAATGGACCTGCAGGTTTTGGTTGATGCAATAAGGTGAGAATTTGAATTGTGTCCCTTGCAGATACACAAAATTGAAGGTATTTACAGAACACCACATGAAGTAGTTTACCAATGTCTGATAAACTTCAAAGACATCAGACACATGGAAGAAGAGTAGAAGGGAACAATATTTAAAACCTGAGACAGTCAGACAACAGCAGTAGGGAAATGAATCTTTTTTATGGGTTTCAATTTGAAGGCCTGAGCTGATGATTGAAAAAGCAGGAGTTCAAATCCCAAACAGGGCTGTTGTGAATTTGAATTATGTTTTTTCCAACAGAAAAAACATATCTCTGGAAGTTTACCAATGACACAAAAATAGGCAGCATTGTAAGCAGTGTAGCTGGAAGTATCAAATTACAAAGACATATTAATATCTGAAGTGAATGGGCAAAACTGTGGTAGATAGATTTCAATGTCAGTAAAGAAGACTAGAACAGAGTACTTTATAAATGGTGAAAAGATAGAAACACTGGAGGCCCAAAGAGACTTGGGGGTGGGGGGTGGGGGGCGGGTCCATGTCCATTTGGGTGCAGTGTAGATTTCCCAGAATGATAACTGGACTCCAAGGGTTAAATTACGAGGTGATATTACACAAACTAGGGATTTTTTCCCTGGAATTTAGGAGGATCAAGGTGATTTGATCAAAGTTGTTGAGATATTAAGGGGAACTGATGGGGTCGTTTGGGAGAAACTATTTCAGCAGCTTGGGAACATAGGAACAGGAGTAGGCCATTCAGCCCATTGAGCCTGCTCCACCATTCAATAATATCATGGCTGATCATCCACTTCAGTGCCTTTTCCCCAGACCATCCTCATATCCCTTTATGTCTTTGAAAGATGCTCACCAATGCATTGACTATCTCCTTAGCGACCGCTTTCAACACTCTGGGATGTAGAATATCAGGTCCTGGGAACTTCAGTCCCATTAATTTATCCAATCCAACCATCTTACTAATACTAATTTCCTTCAATTCGTCATCACCAAGGCTGATTAAAAGTTCGAGTTTACCTCAGTGTTTTGGAAATATCAAACCCTGATCCCACACCCAGTAAAATATTTTACATGATGGGACGCTGCAAATATTGTTATATTCAGTACACACGGTACCTTCATGTTACAATAAGATGTTATAATCTCTATTCAGATAACTCTCATCCCACAGGGGCAAAATTCTACTGGGTCAACATTCTGACCAAACACTAAAACATTCCAGAAAGCGAGGCTGACAAATTCAACACAAGTTTCCTTTTCTGAGTCTCGCTGGTCTGTTCTGATTTTCTGTTGGGTGGCATCAGCCTAGATTTTATGTTCAGACCTGAACCCACAAACGTATAACTCAGAGGCAGGATTATTACCCACTGAGCTACATCTGGCTCCAATGTTCCCAGAAAATTTAATTGTTGTACAGGGCCAGTTATCTTTTCCGTGCCCTGTCCTTTTAAATTTTTAAGAATCTTTGCAGACGTGTGTTATTTATCACGGAACTGGACCTGCGTGGTACCTTCCAGGCTGCTGCACACAGCTTTGCAGTAACACTGACCGACACTCTCCATCCCAATCTCTTCCTATTTCTCTCTGGTAATCTCTCCCCATTGCTATCCTTCCCTCTCTCTGTTATTCTCTCTCTATATCTATCACTGTCTTTCTCACTGTTACTCTCTCCATCTGGATGGAGGAGGAGAAAGAGATGCATATAAAGAGGCAGCTTTACTCTGTATCTAACCCCACACCGTACCTGCCCTGGGAGTGTTTGATAGAACAGAGAGGACAGAGATTTACTCTGTAGATAACTTGGCTTGGCAGCATTTGATGGGAAAGTCTAGACAGAGATTTACTCTGTATCCCTGGAATTTAGAACGTTAAGGGGTGATTTGATCAAAGTTTACAAGATAATAAAGGAAACTGATTGGGGAGATAGAGAGAAAATCTTCTCACTAGTTGTGGGAGTCTTGGACGAGGGGCACAGTCGAAAAATCAAACATTAGTCGAAAACCCTTCCCAGGGTGAAATTTATTATCACTTCGACACACAAAGGGTGGTGGAATTTTGGAATTGTCTTCCACAAATGACCCCTCCCTATCTCTGCAATCTCCTCCAGCTCCACAATCCACCAATATCTGTGATCCTCTAATTCTGGCCTCTTGAACATCCCCAATTTGAATCATTCCATTGGTGGCCGTGCCTTCAAGCTGCCAAGGCCCTAACTCTGGAATTCCTTTCCTAAACCTCTCCGTCTCACTAACTCTCTTTCCTATGTAAAGACACTCCCTCAAAACAACCTCTGACCAAGTTTTTGGTCGTCTAGTCTAATATCCCCTTAAGTGGCTCGGTGCTGAATTATTATTTTTTAAAATTGATTCGAGTGACGTGTGTGTCACTGTCAAGGCCAGTATTTATTGTCCATCCCTAATTTCCCTTGAGAAGGTGGGTGAGCCATGTTCTTGAACCACTGCAGTCCATGTGGGGTAGGTAGACCCACAGTGCTGTTCGGAAGGGAGTTCCAGGATTGTGACCCAGTGCAATATCGTTCCAAGTCAGGATGGTGAATGACTTTAGTTGTTGTCTGTGGCCAGCTTTTTCAGTGCACTGTTGCTATCAATTTGTGATATTATCGCAGTTAGATGTAAATGTTCTCCTACAATCTGCCTGTCTCTCCCTCACTCTTTCTGCCCATCTCTCCCTCCCTCTTTCTGCCCATCTCTCCCTCCCTCTCTCTCTGTGTCTCTCTGAAGGCCAAGATCGCATATGTTTTGCTAATTACTCTCTTCCTATCTCCTGCCGCCTTCAAAGATCACTGCTCGTGAACCTCCAGCTCCCTCTGTACCTGCACACTCTTGGGAAATATGTCAACGTGTCATCAAACAAAGTCAACATGGTTTCACGAAAGGAAAATCTCCTTTTCATCTTCTCTGTTCAAAGGAGAACAAGCCCAGCTTCTCCAGTCTATCAGTGCAACTGTAATAATCTCATCCAGGAACCGTTCCAGTAAATCTCTTCTATACATTCACAAAAGTCTCCATGTTCTTCCCAAAGTGTGGTCCCAGAATTGGTCACAATACTGCAGCCGAGGACAAACTATTATTTTATAAAGGTTTAGCATCACTTCCTGACATTTACACTCTATACCTGTTTATAAAGCTCAGGATCCCATCTGCTTTATTAACCCATCAGCAAAGACAGACATTCTCTCCATTGACCAGTTCCATTAGACATGAATCTTTGAGTCGATCCAAGGCTGGCGGGAGGGTTTAGGGGAGACCAGAGAGAACCCTGACCTGGTCAGCTTTTTTCAAACAGGAAACCATCAGTACATTGGCAGTGATATTAATAAATCCCTGAGGAAGACAGGAGGAGGCCATTCGGCCCCTCGAGACTATCCTGCCCATTCACTCAGGTCATGGCTGATTTGCTCCTTCTCCACATTGAGCTGTCTCGGCTCCGTAAACATCAATACCCTTTCCTAACAAATCTCTACCGGCAATCAGGAATTAATGTCACTGCCTGTTAACACTGGGGAATTCCTTCCCTAAACCTCTCCATCTCTATCTCTCATTCCGGCTTAAAGACGTTCCTTAAAACTAACCTCTTTGACCAAACATTTGGTCATCATCCTTAATCTCACCTGATGTGGGTTTGGCATCAGATTTTGTTTTATAATGCACCCTGTGTAGCATCTTTCGGACTTCTTATTCCTCCTCCTTCTCCCTCAACCATCTCTCTCTCTCTCTCTCTTCCTCCCATCATTTTATTAATAGAGGGGAAGAGTGTGTGTGTCTCTGTCACTAGTCCCATAATGTTACCCCAGGGTCTCCACACAGCCTGTCTCCCCGTCCCCCTGCTTCTAAAGTGTCTCAGGATCTCCTGGCACTTTCTATCTCTCTGCTTCTGTCTCTATCCCTCACTATCTCTCTGTTCTCTCTCCCTGTCTCTCTGTTACTCTACCTCTGTCCCTCTCTCTGTCTATCACTCTCTCCCACCATGTTGGTTATCTTTAGGGGTCGAGTTAAATCACAGACAAAATAAACACTTCACCTGTCTGCCCCGGTATAAATAGCAAAATTTGTGGCTATTTTGTGTCTGTATTCAGACAATATAGACAGGAGTGTACATTATATGATGGGATGCTGCAAATCGATTTACAATCATACTGCTGGAAAAACAACTTAAAAAGGATTATTCACAAGTCTAGTCCAACTTAACTACAGATTCGACCCGATGAGGTAATCATTGCCAACACTCTTGAGTTTGTTGCAGTACCTGAAACATTACTCTGTATGTCTTTCAGAAATTAAACATTACACGTGCACTACAAGATTAAAGATTACACGTAGGTTAGGTTTCATAGAATTCCAGTAAAGTAGCACGAAAATCCCAGAGAATATTCCTGGAAAAATCAATGCTGCAAATGATCCCCACAGACTCTCACCTCGTCTGTGTCTTTAATCTCACCAAGTTCCCACTGTTCGATGATCAGTCGTTCAGGAGGGATCTTCTTCCACTAGCTGGCCCAGCTATCTGGACTGCAGTGTCAGATAAAGGAAAGGGACCCCCTTATATCCAGGACTGACCCTCACTCTCCCCTCGTGCACCATGTCACTGGGCTCAGTGTTAGGGTCTTTCCCTGCATGATCAATCACTGTGTGTGATCAATATCTTTTCCTATACTGCCTCGACCACCCCACACACACATTGCACTTGTTTCTACATTCCAAGCCTCACCCGTAACTAATTTCTTGTCATTAAAAGACTCCATTTTATTCTCCATATCCTGCCTTCTTGTAATTTCCAGGTCTTTGGTCATTTACTGTCCATATCTTGTCTCAGGAATGCAGCGCATAGGACATTCCAGACCCATTTCTGTTGAGTGTTTACTTGTACAAGTGAATTGACCATTTAATATTTTTAACTTAGTTAACCCTTGTGTTCCCACAAAGATCAAGCTAGCAAATTCAACAGTGTCCACTTTGACTTCATCACATCGTGTCTTATGTATATTCTCACAGGATAGCAGGTATAACTGTAGTCATAGTATTCAGCTGAAAATTGATCAGTTACATTGTGATTTCAGTCCATATTTACAGTACACACGGGACCTTACTGTTGTAATGAAGTCATATAGTATCTATTCATCCCATTTGGGCAAAATTACACTGGCTCAACATTCTCACCAAATACTAAAACATTCCAGAAGGCGAGACTCACAAATTCAACACAAGTTTCCTTTTCTGAGTCTTGCTGGTCTGTTCTGATTCTCTGAGGGATTACTGATGCTTATCCTCCACATGAGCAGTCGTCCTAATCCTGGGTGCCTATTCTGCCATGCTTTTCTTACGTTGCCTGAGTCTTAACATTGGATTATTTACGAGTTGGGTCATTGCGTGGGAAACCGTGAGTGTTTGACCTGACCCGGGATGACAGATGGTTCAATTTTTTTTGTTTGTTTGTAATTGAGCCATTCAAGTAATTACGAGATAATGATTGTTTAAGATAAAAGCAAAATTCTGCAAATTCTGGAAAGCTGAATTAAAAACACAGAATGATGGAAATACTCAGCAGGTCTGCCATCAGTTGTGCAGAGATAAACAGAGTTAACGTTTCAGGTCTGTGATCTTTCATCAGAGCTGTTAAATGATAGAAAAGTAATAGGTTTGAGAAAGTGATTGGGGTAAATCGGTCTCCATAGCATTTATTGTGTCAAGAAAACATAAGGAATTTTCGTGTGCCCAGGCATGGTAGCGATATTTATCACATTGAATGACATAATGTACCTGGGGCAGCGAGTATTACATGGAGATCACTCTTCTACGCAGTGTTTAATGGTATTACTGTTGTTCTTTGATATTGCTGTTCATTGCATGTGTGAAGTCATAATTGTAGTGAATAGAATATAACCACTGTTATATTCGAGTCACTTCAGAATTTGGAACAATAGTGCAAAAGAATAATTGAAGGGTAATTGACTCTCGCACCCCGACATCCAACAACTGACGAGCCGGTCAGGAATGATAAGAAAGTTGCTTCTAATTTTAAATATATATTCCAAATAAGCAGGATCTGAGGGCATGTGACATAGGAAGTGAACCTTCAGGAGTGTAGGTATTTGCATATCCAGTCGTTTACTGAATTGGAAAAAAAGAATGGCTGACTAGATGTAGGATTTGCTTCCTTTTCTTTCCTTCTCTGCCGCTTCTCTGTCTCATCATTAAAGCGTTTGGACACAAAAATAACACAGTTTGATGGACAGGTTGTCGCCATATTGAACCAGTCTTAGCAAGCTCCTCCAAGCCATCAATGTCAATGCTGCCGCACTTCAAAGAGACCTTCAGATTTTCCTTGAAGGGTTATTTTTGTCCTTCCTTGGAAACCCTGGCCATTTGAGAGTTGGCAAAACAGAACCTGGCTGGGGAGACGCAGTTCAGTCATCTTTACAGTGTCCAGTCCATCGAAGTTGGTTTTTCAGGAATTTTGCCTGAATGCTTGTGGATCTGGCTTCAAGAAGTACACTAGAGTTTGTCCAACTGTCCTCCCATTGAATCCAGAGTGTCTGACAGAGACATTTCAGCTGGAATTGCTCCAACACTCTTCTGTTTATCTGCTCTATAGTCCAAGTCTCACTGCAGTACACGAGTGCGCTGACAACTGCTCTGTGCACTAGGACTTTATTTGACTTGCAAGGCCTTTGCTGTCAAACACCCCCGGCCATAGTTTCGAGAAGGCTGAGCTGGCGCAGCTGATCTGGTGTTTGATCTCCTCATCAATGGTGGCCTTTTGAGAAAGATAATGGGAAGTGCTCAACATTTTCCAAAGTCTCTCCTTCAAGTTAGATGGGAGGTGGATTATTTGGCCGACCAGGTGTCGGTAAAAAAAAATCAGGTTTGTTTTGGTAAATTTCAAGGATAGGCCAAACCTCCTGCATACAGAATTGAAGAGATCAAACGCAGCTTGAAAATCTGGTGCAGTGTGGGCAACGACACTGCAGTCATCCACAAACTGTGGATCTGCATGCCTATGGTGGTCACTTTTTAGTTTAAGCACGGAGGTGAGTCAGGTTAAAGATTTTGCCATCTCGGTGGTATTTACTACTCACACTAGAGGGCAGCTGATCTTTGTTGAGGTGAATAGCCACAGTCAAGAAGATTGCAAATAGTATGGGGACTATGACAGTACATCGCTGGCACCCAGTCCTTGGATTTGCCTGGCAACAAAGACCATGTTGGAGGTTCCTCTGGAAAGTCGAGAGTAACATTTTGGCTCTGGGAAGATTTCCTCCATCACAGGAAGTAGATGATTCAGGCGAATGAGTGTCAGGATTTCCCCTGCTGTGCACAAGAGGGAAATACTGCAAACTTTCCACTGCATGATTTCTATCCCTTCTTGAAGATAGTTGCAATATCACATTCCTGAAGTTGTAGGGAGTTATTGTCCTCCCAAATCCGTAAGATGAGTGCATGGAGCTTTGAGGTGATCAACAACCCACCGGCTTTGAGTACACAGCTGTAATAACATCGAAGAGGCAAAACACTGAGCCAGGCATTATGGATTCAGGGTCATTGGCTCAGGGCTTAGATGTTTAGGGTCACTAGCCAAGGGCATCGAGTGTTACACGCATTGTGGTTGAGGGTCACTGATCCAGATCATTGAAGTTTAGTCTCACTGACGAAGGGCATTGAGTTTTCACGATTACTGATCCAGGCTTTGTGGTTCAGGGTCAATGATCCAGAGCATTGAAGCTCATTGTAACTGACACGGGATAGTGTGGCCTCAGGGTCACTGACCCAGGGCACTGTACCTTCAGAATCACTGACCCAGGCCACTGTACCGTCAGAATCATTGACCCAGGCCATCGGGGGTTCAAGGACACTGAGCTAGACATTATCGCGTCAGAGTCACTGACCTAGGGCTTAGTTTCAGGATCACTGACCGAGGCATTGTTGGCAGAGAGTCACTGACCCATGCATTACAAGTTCAGCGTCACTGCTCCAGGCATTATAGGTTCAGGGTCATTGACCCAGGGCCTTGTTGGCGCAGGGTCATTGACCCAGGGCTTTACAGATTCAGCGTCACTGACTCAGACGTTGCAGGTGCTAGGTCACTGACCCAGAGCCTTGTTGGTGCAGGGTCATTGATCAGGGAAGTGAGCGTTGAGGTTTAATGCCACAGGACATTCTGGTTTCGAGGCTACATTCTCAGGATATTCAGGTTCAGGGTCTATGACCCAGGGCATTGAGTATTCTGGATCTTTGACTGGTGTGTTAGTATGTGTATCAATATTAATGTAAATCAATGGGCCCACAGGAAAGGACTCTTTCTCAGTATATAATGTCGGAATGAGTTCTGATGTTGAACGATTTTCAATTCTTCTCACATTTTAATGACTTTAACAATTAGTTTGAAGGGATACTTGACCACATCCTTCATCTGCTCCCTGATCTTAGTTTGCGTCACGGCATAAATAAAAGTATTTGTGCAGCAACTCAGCTGTTGTAGCATGAACCCCAGTTGGTTTAATGTATCAGGTGGCGATATCGTATCATACCCAAAAACAAACATTTGGTACCATATTGAATGCAATGCAAACACTGCCCATAACAATATGAAATTCCACGAGATAACAAACAATAAAATAATGGATTTCCTTCGACTCTCCATCTCTGGGTCTTTGGGACGGTCCCCAATGCTTTTCCCCCGGAGTCTCCTGCGAGCTCTGCTACTCACTAAAATGTTCCTGACAGTGAAAACATTGAGCAGCAGAATCAAAATAAATGGGAGAGCGGGGTTTAGAAGATGATGAATGGCTATCACTATTAACCAGAAGAAAGATCTCATAACAACAATTGGCATAAAACAAAACCAGGGGAAATTGATAAATGGATAGTAATTTTTGAACACAAAATACCAGAAAATGTTGCTTAAACAACACAGTACAATCACTGTTCCCAGAACCACAGCCGCTATTCTCTCAGTACAATATTTTCTCTTCAGTTTCTGGCAAGAAATGGCTACAAAACGATCAAAGGTGAAAGTGACAGTGGCCCAGACAGAACAGTCAGTAATGGCATAAAGCAAGACGGCGTGGATATTACACACACGGATGTAATTCATGAAACGAAAATGTTCCCGATAAACAATTGGAATGTGCCTTAATATCAGGTCGAGGAAAACAACCAGTAAATCCATCACTGCCATGGTCACCAGGTAGCGAGTGACACATTTGGAAAGACCACACTTTCCTCGATACAGGATCACAATCGTCATCAAGTTAGCTGTGAGGATGGGAAATAAAAAGAGAAGTTATACATCAGGCTGGGAACCAGCTTTAGGCAAATGTTTTATTCTACCCATTGATGTATTGAAATGATTATATCTGGAAGAACACAGGGGAAGGTCAGGGATCTGGTGGACGGCAGGAGAAGTTAAATGGCAAACGAATGATACTGAAATTGTTGAACTTACTGTTGATCATAATCCTCCCGTCCACCTTTGGCTGCGTGTCCGACAAATTGTGACATCTCCATGTACTCCCAGTTCTAACGCAGGGTCATCAACCAGAAACATTAACTCTATTTGTATCTCCACAGATGCGGCTGGACCTGTTGATTGTTTCCTGCATTTTCTGGATTTATTTCAGATTTGCAGATAACACAGCACTTAGCTCTCGTATAAAAAGACTGACAGAGAGATTCTCTGACACGTGACAGTCAGCATGGTTTCAAAAGAGTATTTTGCACGCCTGGTGCCTGGATCAAGGATGTACAGAAAGCATGCAGTACTTTCTACAAGGGGAAGGGAATGAGGCAGATGTAATGATACACTTTGGTGCCAATGAGACTGAGAGAGCAGGTATTGAAGTCCTAGGTCAGGAACTAGTTTGGAAGTGAAAGAGGAGGACCTCGAAGGCAAACATCACTGGCTTACTCCCAGTCCCACATATTAGTGAGAGTAGAAGTAGAAGTTTAGGTGTATCAATGCGAAGCTTGACGATGGTGCAGGAGGGAAGGCTTCAAACTCTCAGGTAATTAGGACCAGTAATGAGGCAGGAGTGGTGCAGTGGTTAGCACCGCAGCCTCACAGCTCCAGCGACCCGGGTTCAATTCTGGGTACTGCCTGTGTGGAGTTTGCAAGTTCTCCCAGTGTCTGCGTGGGTATCCTCCGGGTGCTCCGGTTTCCTCCAACATGCCAAAGATTTGCAGGTTAACAGGTAAATTGGCCATTATAAATTGTCCCTAGTATAGGTAGGTGGTAGGGAAATATAGGGACAGGTGGGGATGTGGTACGAATATGGAATTTGTGTAGGATTAGTATAAATGGGTGGTTGATGGTCGGCACAGACTCGGTGGGCGGTAGGGCCTGTTTCAGTGCTGTATCTCTTTAAAAAAAAAAGGAGGCACCTAATCACAAGGGACAGGTTGCACCTCAACTGGAGTGGACCAACATCCTCGTGAGGAGATTCATTCATGTGATTGGGGACTGTTTAGACTAAATTGGCAGGGGATGGGCACTAACATGTAGACGGAGAAAGGAGGAATAAGGTGCATATTGTGAGACTGTTGGACAGTAATATAGAAGGAAATGCTCCCGTCTTCGATGGGATTGGACTAAGAAGGACTATGAGGAATGTGAATCCAGGATTACAATGTAAGTTTGTAAACGCCAGACGTGTGGTAAATAAGGTTGGTCAATTACAAGCACAAAAAGCAGTTCGGGAATAGGACTGTGTGGCAAAAATGGAAACATAATTTAGAAATGGTGAGCACCAGGCGCTTAATATGCAAGGATATAAAGTGTTCGAAAAAGTTAGGGAAGGAGTGAAAGAGAGGTGGGGAGGCAGCAGTGATTAGGGGAGACATTGCAGTTTTGGAAAAGGAGGTTGTACTTGAGGGAGAAAGGACAGGCTTTATTTGGTTAGAATTAAGAAGCCACAAGTGTATGACCACACAAATAATGATACTCGATAGACGTCTAAATAGTGAGATTGAGATAGGATTAAATTTGCAGGAAAATCACAGAGATGCGCAAAAATTATAGATGGTGATATTGGGGGACTCAACTATCTATTAGGATAATTCGAGAGTGAAGGGTAAGGAGGTGGAGGAATTCCTGAAATGCGTTCAGGAGAGGTCCCTCGATTAGTATGTTCTCCACCCAACTAGAAAGGAGGCAGTGTTAGATCTGGTGCTGCATAATGAGTGGGACAAGTGGACCAAGTGTCTTTGGGGGAGAACTTGGGTGAGAGTGATTATCACATGCAAGGATTTTGACCATTAATGCAGAAGCGCCGTGAACGAATTAAGGTAGAACGTCTGGAGTGGAAGAGGACAACGTTCAGTGAGATGAAAGGGATCTGACCAGGCTCAAATGGAACCAAAAACTAACAGGCAGACAAAGTGTTGTCTTTAACCAAGAGCGGCTTCAGCTACAATCTAGGCACATTCAAATAAGGCCAAGACGTTAGGAGACCAGCAACAAGGCTCCTGAAATGACGCGGGTGATAGAGATTATGATGAAACAATGAGTGAGAAGCAGGCCAAATACAATCAATTCAGAGGGAAGATGACGAGGAAGGTCAGACTGTCAAACAGGGAATGTGAGAATAGAAAAGCAGAACAATCTTCTACCGGCGTGTAAATGGAGAGTTGGTAGTAAGAGGTGGATTGGAGTGCTTAAGGACAGGGAGACTAATATCTGCGTAGAGGCGCAGGGCCAGGCTAATTTACATAATGAGTACTTTGTATCAGTTTTCACTGAGGAAGTGGCATCTGACAAAACATCTGTCGAAGTAGAGAGGGTAGAGGCGTTGGATTGGGTCAAAATTAGGAGGTGGGAGGACTAAAACGGCAGTCTATGCATATGGTAGATACGTCACCTTGGCTGGATGGCTTGCATCCAAGGTTGAAAAAGGAACTGGAGATGCAGGGAGCAGAAAGGCGTGCCATAACCATCCAATCTTCCTGGATGTGGAGGAGGTACCTGGTGATTGGAGATTGGAAAATGTGACTATCTTATTCCAGAAAAGGTGTAGCGACAGTCACAGCAACTACAGGCCAGTTAGGTTTAACGTTAGTGGTAAGTAAGTTATTGGAAACAATTATAAGGGAAGTAATCAACAGACAGTTGGAGATGATAGCCAGCGAGGATTTGTAAAAGACAGATGATGCTTGACTGACTTCAATGAATTTCTGTTGAAATACGAGAGAAGATTGATGAAGGGAATGTGGTTGATGTTGTTTTTATGGATTTTAAGGAAGCTTTTGAGAAGGTGCCATATGAAAGGCTGGTTCACAAAATTAAGGTTGTTGGAATAGGAGGCTCACTATCATGTTGGATACAAATGTGACTCAAGAACAGGATAAAAGTGAGTTGTAGTAAAACGTTTCTGCTCAGACTGAAGGATGGTACACAGCGATGTTCCCCAAGGTCAGTGCGAGGAAAACTGTTTGTTTTTACTTTATATCAATGCCTTGGATCTTGGAATACAAAGTAGAATCTCAAAATTTGCCGATGACATCCAACGTAGAGGGATGGTGAACAGTGAGGATGATTTGAACAGCCTGCAACAGGGCATAGATTGGCTAGCAGAATGAGCAGACAGGTGGTGGGTGGAATTTAATACTGACAAGTGTGAGCATTTGCCGGAAAGAATAGGGAGATATATTTAATAGCAGAGTTCCAAAGAGTGTGCAGGAACAGAGGGACATGGCTTCGCATGTACCATGATCTTTGAAAGAGGACATAAAGATTGAAAGAGAGGTCAGTAAAGTATACGGGATCATGAACTACATAAGTATGGCACTGATTACAAAAGGAAGGTATTCAGAAACTTTATAAAATCGATGGATAGGCCCCAACTGAAGTATTGCTTCCAGTTCTGGTCATCGCATTTCAGGAATGATGTGAGGGTTTTTTGGAGGGTGCAAACGAGATTTAACAGAATGTTTCTCGAGGTGAGGGAATTTTAATTGCAAGGGTAGGTTGTAAAAGCTGGGATAGTTCTCAGAACAAAAGAGTTTGAAGAGAGATTTAATAGCGGTATACAAGATTATGGAAGGCTTAGATAAGGGAAAACTGTTCCCAATAACTAATGGTGCAAGGACTCGGTGACACAAGTTGAACGTTTTGGCCTAAGATACAGGGGGAATCCAGTGAAGATGTATTGAAACAGTTGGATGTAATGACCTGGAAGTTGAAGTTTACTAGGGTGGTAGAAGCAGAGATGATCAATGACTTTAAAAGGAAATACGATGACCACTTGAATAAAATAAACTTGCAGAGCTACAGGGATCAAGTTGGTGGTGCTGGAACTGACTGGAAACATTCGTGGATTGCCGGCATTGGCTCTATGGGCCGAATGGCCTCGCTGTGCCAACTGGAACAAGTGAGGATGTAACCATCACCCCTTGACATTCAATGGCATTCCGATCGCTGTATCCCCCATTATCAACATCCTGGGTGTTAACATTGAGCAGAAACTGAACTGGAATAGCCATATAAACACCGTGGCTACAAGGGCAGGTCAGAGGCCAGGAATCCTGCAACGAGTAACTCACCTCCTGACTCTCCAAAGCCTATCCACCATCTACAAGGTACATGTCAGAAGTGTGAATAAGCACATTCCACTTGCCTGCATGGGTGCAGCTCCAACAACACTCAAGAAGCTCGACACAGTGGCGCAGTGGTTAGCACTGCAGCCTCACAGCTCCAGGGACCCGGGTTCGATTCTGGGTACTGCCTGTGTGGAGTTTGCAAGTTCTCCCTGTGTCTGCGTGGGTTTCCTCCGGGTGCTCCGGTTTCCTCCCACAAGCCAAAAGACTTGCAGGTTGGTAGGTGAATTGACCATTATAAATTGTCACTAGTATAGCTAGGTGGTAGGGAAATAGAGGGACAGGTGGGGATGTTTGGTAGGAATATGGGATTAGTGTAGGATTAGTATAAATGGGTGGTTGATGGTCGGCACGGCCTCGGTGGGCCGAAGGGCCTGTTTCAGTGCTGTATCTCTAATCAAAAAAAAACACCCAGGGCAAAGAAGCCCACTTGATTGGCACCCCATTGACAAAACATTCCATTGACAAAACATTCACTCCCTCCATCACCGACGCACAGTGGCAGCAGTATGTACCATCTATAAGATGCACGACTGCAATGCACCGAGGCTTCTTAGACAGCGACCTTTACCAACTGTAAGGACAAGAGCAGCAAATGCATGGGAACACCACCACCTGCAAGTTCCCCTCCAAGCCACTGGCCATCCGGACTTCAATGCCACCGGGTCAAAATCATGGAGATCCCGACCTCA
Organism: Heterodontus francisci; assembly: GCF_036365525.1. Taxonomy (NCBI): domain Eukaryota; kingdom Metazoa; phylum Chordata; class Chondrichthyes; order Heterodontiformes; family Heterodontidae; genus Heterodontus; species Heterodontus francisci. The sequence goes on along the minus strand of NC_090419.1, from coordinate 595,023 downwards.
CAGCACTATGGGTGCGCCTATCCCACATGGACTGCAGTGGTTCAAGAAGGCAGCCCATCAACACCTTCTCAGGGGCAATTAGGGATGGGAAAGAAATGCTGACCTAGCCAGTGACAGCCACATCCCATGAACCAATATCATCGAATGATTCTATGGCTCCTTGTCATGCTCTGCCTGGTAGGGTGGTGGATACCCATTCTATACTAGATTCTGGCAGGGAATTACTAAATATTTTAAGAAGATAATGTGCAAGGATATGCAGAAAGAGCTGGCCAGGAAGCCTGAGATCTTGTTCCTCTTCAAAATACCAAAACAAATGATTGTTGATGTTGGGAATCCGAAATAACAACAGAAATGTTGGAAATGCTCCGCAGGTCAGACAATAATTTTGGAGATGAAAACAGGAAGAGTTAACGTTGCAGACCTGGCTGGCGTTTTATCAGAACTGGGAAAAACGTTCGACATTTAATAGCATTTAAGCAAGTGAAAGGAGAAAGCTGGATGAAGAAAAACAATGAAAGTCTGTGATGGGGTGGATGATGGGAAAAATTTAATGGCTGAATGTTGCACAGTACATCGTCAAAGACAGTGGTAATGGTAGAAGTAAAGAAACAGACAATGTGTATCGATTAGCTCCCACAACCTGAACAATCCACTTCTACCTCCTTCCCAAAATCCACAACCTGGAGTGTCCTGGCAGGCCCATCGCTACATCCAGTTCTGGTTCCACTGAATTTATTTCTTCCTCTTTCCATTTACTCAACCGCACAACATTTGCATTGCTGAGTGTAAAATGAGCCCCTTGGACTTTGGAGCTGAACCACAGTGGATTCCGATGCCACAGCAAGAGATCCAGCAGCTTTAATGACTTAAGAGCATAACTGCAGACAAAAAAAGTCACAGCATCCGTTATCTGTGTGAAGAATGTTTGCGAAGGAGAGATAGTTGCAGGCACTTCTATCTTTAATGATAAAAATGCAATACCACAAAGTTTGAGAATAAGAAATTGGAATCGATGAACAAAAGTAAATTGATCCGAGTGGTTATTTAAAGCACGCAAAGGGAAGTATATTTGACATTTAATGGATAATCAGATTTTGAGGAAACTAAAAGCAAAAACTGTTTAGATTGTTCCTAAGTATAAACAAAAATCAAAATTTCTTTTGGGGAGATATTAAAATGATCATTAATGAAACCTATCACTCCAGCAACAGTGTTATTTGAACTAGAATAATTCGGGATGTCGAAAATCCAGTGTAATTTAGCAATTTACTTTTAAGAAATTAAAATATTATCTAAAATAGAAGGGAAAAAAAGACAAACAAATAAAATATAGTAACGCCTGGAATCAAATGGGATTGTTTGATTTCTGTTTGAAAGAATTAGGAACATTGGGCTGTAAAGTTTTCCCAGGGCTCAAAATGAGGTAGAATTATAATGAATGGAATTTGACAATGAGATCATGATCATGCAGGGGAGGTAAGCAAAGATCTCAGACAGGCACCAACGGTTCCTCCCGCCCGGCCCCCGACATTTTGATCTTTTGATAAGATCACCTGAGAGTTGACAATGTGTGCCATGACATTGCAATAGCGATGGAAGTGTGCAGGTGGAATCTGTTACACGTAGAGCAACTCATATGCAAAATGCATGGTGAAATGCACTGAAAGACGGGTCTCAAACATGTTTCCCGACTTGACAAACAGAATGGCATGACTGATTAATGCAACCAGTAGAGTGAGACAACAATTTACTTCACCAAGGTATTGGCACCTACTCCATAGAGAAAATAACTTGACAATAATCAGGATAAATTAAACATATTAGTAATGATAGGAAGCGCGATGAAATTGCTGGGGGATGTTGTAGCAAGTACGGAGGAGGTAGGGACTGCAAGAGAAAGGGATAAATGATTTGTGAGAGGAGTATGCAGGAAACTGCATGAGCAAAGACAGAATGTTAGAGATCAGCAAACGATACACGATATGGAAACAAACAAGAAAAATTAGCAGGCGAAGGTGCATAGTGTTGGCGATAGGGTAATGGTAAAAGTAAATTCCGAGAGGTCAGGCTTTGTGCTTAAATGGATTGTGCTTAAATGGATAGGGCCCTACGAGGTAATAATGACCAGCGATACTTCTGCTAGTGTGGAATTTAGAGGGGAGGGATGCTGGGAACACTGGACACAACTGAAACATATAACTGAATGATTTTGTCTTGCAGAATTAATCACAGCTGACCAGTGACGACTAGAAAGGCCCATTATATCTTAAAGAATCTGTTCACAATGCTCTTGTTCCAAAAACTGGGAATCAGCTCAGGTTCAAACCGCCAGGCGACGACTGGATTATATCACAACAGCTCAACTGCAGGATGCAAGGGGAAATCAAATACCCTGGAGCTTAGCATGACAGACAACACGTTTCCACTGTAATGTGGGAGGATTGATTTTTGTCCCCTTCAACAGGGCAACAGTCTAGTCATCTTCTCCAAGGGCAATCTCTCCATGAGATATGTCATTTTCCACCAGTGGGGCTGTATCACATTTCTAAATTTAACAGTTGCCTGAACACATAAGCCAGAAGAGGACTATGAGCTTTGATAGCAGGACTGCCCCAAGGATGGTCGGCCCGCTAGTATTTGTTGGTCTCTACTGCAAGACTGTGTAAGGATTAGATGCAGAAAAGGATCAGGTAGCCTGGTAAGCCAGAGAATAAGGACAATTGATTCTTACAATGCGATGGACATGGGTCAAGGCGAGTTCGCTCGAAGCCGCCTCAGCCCACAAAACCACTAAGGACACAATTGACGGATACCTCTTGCTCTTCGTTGAGGCCAGGGCCAGAGAGCGAACTAGTGATGATAAAAACAAGTAAAATCTTGTATGATAATCTACACCATGAGCTGGTACCCACTGTCATAAACACCTCTGGCATTAAATTGCCACAGTGGTGGAGATCCAAGCATTGTATGGGGCTTTGGTAAGAAGAAATAGTAACACAGGCATCATGGTTTTGTGCAGGGGGGGTGGTGGGGTCAAGGGATCTACCCCCTGTTCAGCTGCAGTACCAGTAAAAATGTAGCCTGATGAATGATGCCGCCATGGTATTTAACACTAGAACTTCAGTGGTAACTTCAATCTATCTAGCCATGGTGGACCGAAAGGTCCGGACATTAAGCGCCCAATTTTACAACATCCTAACACAGGGACAAAGAATCCAAAGTGGACAGCTCGCTGCGGAAAAATCCCTGACATGGACCGTTCAGGATTTGGTTGCTGTCCTTGAGAGTCACGCATGGACCATGAATGAACTAATTGGCAAAGGGTGTATCATTTCAGAGGACGCAGCTGGGAACGATTGTCTGCAATACTTGGCTGCTTGAGCAGACATGGGAAAACCTGAGACAACTCCATGAGGGTGAAGTTCCACTGTGGATATCCAGTATACACTTGTCTAAATTGTCCTGATATCAGAACCAACACCTGACTGGTTGGAACCTCAGAGGTTTAACATGTACATATAGAGCTGATGAACAATGTATCGTTAATAATAACCTATTGATAGGTGTGGTCTTGGTGATCCCAGTTATACCAGTCAACACCTGGAGATACGTTATTCCAAGTAGAACATACTGGGGTTATTAGGGGAGATTATTATGTAAGATATCATCATATTCTGCTGTATGCTGTAGAGATAGTGGGGGAAATGATAGGTACTGCCACAGATGGATGTACTGTAGCAGCCTCTGCCATTGTGTGTCCATATCCAATATATATGACCAAAGAGGCAACATGTAAATTTGATGCAGTTGTTAAGTGTACACTGGAAGCTATATGGGCAGCAATGGAACCGACCCACGTTGCCTAAGTGGGAAAAGGAAGATCTTGTCTGACCATGACACAACGAGAGTATTAGTATGGACAAAACCAATCCAGTTCAATAATGAATCACACAGTGTGCCTACACCCACAGGTACCAGTGAGGATGGGAAAGGTGGAGCTGGTAGAGAAATAAAAAAGTGAGCCAGTCAACTTGCAGGTAACTGAGAGTATAAAGGAAAACCTCTCGCAGTACGTGAGGCAGTTCTCATATTTTATCTCGCCACTGCCCACTCACCGCACAGCCATCCGTTACAGATTACAGCAGGTACATAGGGTGTATTATACGTTACAACAACAAAGTAGAGCATTGGAACAGGAGGTCGAACAGATCGATGATACCACATGGTGGGAGCATTAATGGAACTGGGGTTCGAATGTACAGCTAAACCCCTGGTCGAGGATCAACTCTCACATCTTCGTCATTGTCCAAGCAGTGGTGGTTATTATATATGACGTGCCGAAGTTAAAGGGTCAGGGGGGCACACAATGACAGGTCATCTTAATGGGGACATGAGAACGTGGGGGCTAAACAGGTTGTCTGTTAGCCATGACTGCAGTGAAGACCCATGAATATGATGTAGCCAATTGTCTTTGCAACTCAAACTCGATACTTGGCCAGTATCAATGAGTGGCAGAGAGCAATGAGAGCTGAGCACCTCACTGTTCAGGTCTGTTGGCCATCTTCGGCAAGGCCAAGCGCCAAAATGAAGTACTGAAGCGGTTTAAGCAGAATTAAGCAATGTATTAGAAAAGCAGCTCAGCAGTATATAATTAAGACAGGGTGAGAAAAGAAACAGACACGCTGTTAGGACAAATTGCAGGGTTCGGGAATGAAGGTTGAGAGCTGGGATCGCTGCAGGCTTCACAATATGGAATGTTTGACTAATGTGAAACAAAGGGTTAATGGACTCAGGCTGGATACATCTGGAGTGGGCACTGATAAAGACTAGTTTGGTGCATTCATTAAAGTTCACGATCAATCTTTCATTGTTTGACCATACTGCGTGAGAAACCCATGCAAATATTTTTATTTATTTATTTCGAGATACAGCACTGAAACAGGCCTTTCGGCCCACTGAGTCTGTGCCGACCAACAACCACCCATCCATACTAATCCTACATTAACCCCATATTCTCTACCGCATCCCCATCATTCTCCTACCACCTACCTACACTAGGGGAAATTGATAACAGCCAATTTACCTATCAATCTGCAAGTCTTTAGGGGTGGGAGGGAACCGGAGCACCCAGCGGAAACCCACGCAGACACAGGGAGAACTTACAAACTCCGCACAGGCAGCACCCAGAATTGAACTGGAGCTGTGAGGCTGCGGTGCTAACCACTGCACCAATGTGCCGCCCGTGTGTTAATCACAGCACTATCTCGGGACTGCTCGAGGTGGACGCTCCTTGCATATGCTCGAATAAATGATCAAAACCTGTACCTGAGTCACTTCCTGTGGTGATTGAGTTGCCCCACAGCAATGTAATTGACCATCTCAGCCTCTATCGCTCTGGCAGACAGTGAGTTCCAGGTCATTGTCACTCGCCACATAAGGAAATGTACTTCCTCCCATCTGCCTGTATCTGTTGCCCAAAACCATAATTCTGTCTCCCCTAGTCATTGTAACATCAGGAAATGGGAGCAGCTTTACTTTGCCTACTTTACCTAAAGCTACCAGAATCGTGTATAACTCTATCAAATCTCCCCTCAAACTCCTTTGTTCCAAAGAGAATAACACCGACTTCTCTGTTCTAACTATACAGCTAAAATACCTCAACCCTGGAACCCTTCAGTTAGATCTCTTCTGCACCTTTTGAAATACCCTGACATCTTCCTAAAGTGTGCTGTTACGAATTGGATGCAATACTCGTGTTGCAGCCGAACCAGTGCTTTATAAAGTTTCTGCATAACTTTCCTGGTTTTGGATCAATACTTATCTATGAAACCCAAAGTCCCAGATATTTTCTGAATTTCTCCTTCAAAAACTCCTGCCATCTTCAAAGATCAACGTATATGAAGTCTCTCTGCCCCTGAATGCATTCTTCAGGATTACCAGGGACTCCAGCAACAGCAAAAATGAGGGAGCAAATTACCTCTGCAGTAATAAAGTTAACAATGATTTACAGCACTAATAGCTGCATATACTTAACAAGAATACCAACTGCAACAAAGTGAGAGAATAAATGGCAAGAGCAGTAACACAGTTAAAACATATTTATAGAATTAATAGCTGAAATGAGAGACTTACCAGGGATACCGACAACAGCAAGGGTGGGATAGTAAATGTGTTGAATCAGTCTCAGTGCGTAATAGATCCGTGCAGCTAATGAATGCACATCATTATCTGCAGTAAGCAGGTGAAACCAATTTAATAAATCCCTGCCTACTGTTGTTCCATTCCAATCTATGGTTCTCAGATTCTGATCCATCATTGTAACATTCCAATCCATTGTTTTGAAATTCCAGTCTATCCTCTCCCTCTCTCTGGAGCCACAATCCCTGTTAGTGCCAGAGGTGATGTTCACGCTGATAAATTGAAATGTGTATCCTTATTAATAGAAGTGGGAAATCCTCCAGTGACACAATGAATTGTCCGTGGAGATTGACATTAATTGCAGTCACTGAACAAACAGGTTTAGTTAACCCCTTTCAATTCAAAACCTTTTCTTTAATTCTATAAAGTAGAACTTTTATGCAATATGGTTGGGATGTATGAAGGTTGCTGAGGGAAAGAATGGTGGAAATTTCAGTGGCACTGGCGATAATCTTTCAATCGCCTTTGGCAATGGAAGGGGTATGAGAAGGCAGTGACTTACCAATGTTAAACCCTTTTTAGAAAAAAAAAAACTGGAATAGATAAACCCCATAACTAGGATAAATGGGTCTTTTTCCGAATGGCAGGCAGTGACTGGTGGGGTATTGCAGGGATCCGTCCTAGGACCCCAGCTCTTCACAATATTCATTAATAATTTAGACACAGGAACTAAATGTAATATCTCCAAATTTGCAGATGATACAAAAACTGGGTGGGAGGATGAGTTGTGAGCAGGGTGCAGAGAGGCTTCAGGGTGATTTGGACAAGTTGACTGAGTGGGCTAATGCATGGCAGATGCAGTATAATGTGGATAAATGTGAGGTTATCCACTTTGCTGGAAAAAACAGGAAGGCAGATTATAATCTGAACGTCTATAAACTGAGAGAGGGGAATATGCAGCGAGACCTGGGTGTTCTCGTACACCAGTCGCTGAAGGTAAGCATGCAGGTGCAACAGGCGGTAAAAAAAAATGCAAATGGTATGTTGGCCTTCATAACGGGAGGATTCGAGTACAGGAGCAGGGATTTCTTGCTGCAATTATACAGGGCCTTGGTGAGGCCACAACTGGAATATTGTGTGAAGTTTTGGTTTCCTTATTTGAGGAAGGATGTTCTTTCTATCGAGGGAGTGCAGTGAAGGTTTACCAGACTGATTCCTGGGATGGTGGGACTGACGTATGAGGATAGATTGAGTCGGTTAGGATTATATTCGCTGGAGTTCAGAAGAGTGAGGGGGGATCTCATAGAAACCTATAAAATTCTAACAGGACTTGATAGGGTAGATACCGGAAGGATGTTGCTGATGGTGTTCGAATACCAAACCAGGAGTCATAGTCTAAGGATTCGGGGTAAACCGTTCAGGACTGAGATGAAGCGAAATTTCTTCACCCAGAGAGTGGTGGGCCTGGTGAGAGTGGACAGTAACTGCAGTGAGACAGGGACACCAGCAGATGGAGATGGTGAGAGGGGACAGTAACTGCAGTGAGACAGGTTCACCAGCAGATGGAGATGGTGAGGGGGGACAGTAACTGCAGTGAGACAGGGACACCAGCAGATGGAGATGGTGAGAGGGGACAGTAACTGCAGTAAAACAGGGACAACAGCAGATGGAGATGGTGAGAGGAGACAGTAACTGCAGTGAGACAGGGACACCAGCAGATGGAGATGGTGAGAGGGGACAGTAACTGCAGTGAGACAGGGACACCAGCAGATGGAGATGGTGAGAGGGGACAGTAACTGCAGTGAGACAGGGACACCAGCAGATGGAGATGGTGAGAGGGGACAGTAACTGCAGTGAGACAGGGACACCAGCAGATGGAGATGGTGGTAGGGGACAGTAACTGCAATGAGACAGGAATACCAGCAGATGGAGATGGTAAGAGGGGACAGTAACTGCAGTGAGACAGGGACACCAGCAGATGGAGATGGTGAGAGGGGACAGTAACTGCAGTGAGACAGGGACACCAGCAGATGGAGATGGTGGTGGGGGACAGTAACTGCAATGAGACAGGAATACCAGCAGATGGAGATGGTGAGAGGTGACAGTAACTGCAGTGAGATAGGGACACCAGCAGATGGAGTTGCTGAGCTATTGCTGATGGGAGATTCTGTGTTCCTGAGAGTTTGAAAGTTTCCAGAAGCTTGAGGAGTTTACTTTGTTTAAACTTGAGATGCTGAATGAAATAATTTCAGTACAATTGTTGTTAAATGGCTATTGTCCTACTATGTAAACACTGGGAACATTAAACTGGTTCCAATTCGGAAAATTATTTTGAATGTATCACGATAATGCATAAATAAAACAACAGCATCAAATAAAACTCAACAATCATTTACAAATAAAAGCTCTCAATAAGTTGTGTTGAATTCTTCATCACTAACGTTATGACATCTCTCTCGCTCTCACTTCTCTCTCTATGCTGGTATCTTATCTACTATAACTCAGAGTAATTGAAGTTTTGATCTGATTGTCTTGTGAAAGTTAATATTGTATCTGCTTTCAGAAACCTGTCAGAGAGTGAATTCCAGACCAGAACAACTCCCTGTCTATTTGTTTCTCCCCTCTGCTAGTGTAAACAGTCTCTCCTCACATCTCCAAACTGCGGGGAAGATTTTGAATACAATTAATTTCTGCAGGACAGCAGCTGCAGAGGAGCTGGAACCTCCTGAATGTGGAAAAGTGATGAACAAAAATCATCTCTGAATCCCCCAGGAGAGCAGAGGAAAGAAACAGTCTGGAAGCAAATGGAAACAAGTGACACTTTATTACAGCAGCAAAAACTCTTTGTCAGAATGTGGAGGTCGTTCTCGCTGAGCTTTATATAAACTGGAGGTGAAAAGTGGAAGATCTTCAATACAATTTGTGTTGAATGTCCGTTTCCCAGCTTTATAAACACTTGTAACATTAAAGTGGTAAATATTAAGAAGGTTTTTTGGATTGAATACAGGCTAATGCATAAATGCAGCAAAAGCAAATAAAGTACAAAGAATCACTGAGAAATAGAAGTGTAAATATAGGTGAGAATTGTTGTGTGAAATGTTAAAGTTCTCTTGGCTGCATCATTAACCTGCCTCTAGTTTCAGTCTTTGTCACACAGTGGAATTGAAAATCTGAATAAAAGCTGCCTGTTTATACTGCAGTGAAACCGGCCTCTCCAGCAAAAACTCTTTGTCACAATTTCAAGGTAACTGCAATGAGTCATTTTCTGAACTTTCTGTTACATGGAGGTCAATAGTGAAAGAGATTTAATACAATTAGTGTTAAATGGTCATTATCCAAACCGAACCTCCAGCTTTTAAATTACAGCAGCTTTTCTGCCCTGTTAATGAGGTTTTTGGGGGAGGGAGAGAGAGAGAGAGACAGACAGGTTTCTGTGTGGAATGGTCCATTTGGGATATGGCTGGAATATCCCTCTCTCCCCCACTCCCTGTTTACACAGAGACTCACCTTGGACTGTCCCATACCTGGGAGGCAGTGTCCAGATAGAGGAAGCTGAGAGCTGATTGGGTGAGCTGTATTTTGGGTGGACTGTCTGTTTTGAGTGACAGGTTCTGGGATATATTAGGACAACATCAGCCTCCATTCTTTCTTTCCATGTGGCAGGTTTGTGAAGGTGAGTCTCTGTGTCCAGGTGAATTGCAAGCTGATTACAGTGTGTGTGTGTGTGAGAGAGAGAGAGTCCAGTCTGAATCCCCCACTCTCTGTCCCAGTCCTGACCCTTTCTCCAATTCCCACCCCAATCTCCCTCTCCAGGATCTTTTCCCCATGGACGAGCTGATGGAGGGAACGTGTTAGAGTCCAACGATGGAGGCAGACCGTGTGGGATGGTGAGTATCACATCTTTATTGTCTCTCTCTGCCTGTCTCCCTCCTGCTGACTCAATCTCTCTCTCTCAATCTCTCTGTGTGTTTCTCTCTCTCTCTCTCTCTTGATCTGTGTGTTTCTCTCTCTATTTCTCTGTGTCTTTTTCTCTCTCTCTCTTTCTCTGTGTGTCTTTTTCTCTCTCTTTCTCTCTGTGTCTCTTTCTCTCTGCGTCTCTTTCTCTCTCTGCGTCTCTATCTTTCTCTCTGTGTTTCTCTCTCTCTTTCTCTGTGTTTCTCTCTCTCTTTGTCTGTGTTTCTCTCTCTCTTTGTCTGTGTTTCTCTCTCTCTTTGTCTGTGTTTCTCTCTCTCTTTCTCTGTGTTTCTCTCTCTCTTTCTCTTTCTCTGTATTTCTCTCTCTCTCTCTTTCTCTGTATTTCTCTCTCTCTCTTTCTCTGTGTTTCTCTCTCTCTCTCTTTCTCTGTGTTTCTCTCTGTCTCTCTCTTTCTCTGTGTTTCTCTCTCTCTTTCTCTGTGTCTCTCTCTCTCTTTCTCTGTGTCTCTCTCTCTCTTTCTCTGTCTCTCTCTCTCTTTCTCTGTCTCTCTCTCTCTCTTTCTCTTTTTTTCTGTGTTTTTCTCTCTCTCTCTGTTTCTCTCTCTCTCTGTTTCTCTCTCTCTCTCTTTTACTCTGTCTCTCTCTCTCTCTCTCTCTTTCTCTGTTTCTCTCTCTCTCTCTCTCTCTTTCTCTGTTTTTCTCTCTCCCTCTCTTTTTCTCTGTTTTTCTCTCTCCCTCTCTTTTTCTCTGTTTTTCTCTCTCGCTCTCTTTTTCTCTGTGTTTCTCTCTCTCTCTGTTTCTCTCTCTCTCTGTTTCTCTCTCTCTCTCTCTCTTTCTCTGTTTTTTTCACTCTCTCTCTTTTTCTCTGTTTTTCTCTCTCTCTCTCTCTTTCTCTGTGTTTCTCTCTCTCTCTCTCTTTCTCTGTGTTTCTCTCTCTCTCTCTCTCTTTCTCTGTGTTTCTCTCTCTCTCTCTCTTTTTCTGTGTCTTTCTGTGGTTTTTCTCTGTCTCTGTTTTTCTTGGTGTGTGTGTGACCCCTTCCCCCAACCCCGCAATTTATTTCTCCCCAAGTGAAGTAATCCTGGTCGACAGACCCCTACCTGACACCTCCTGTTAACCATCTAATACCCTCACTATGAACAGACACCCCCCCTCTAAATACCCCCCTCCAGAACAGACCCCCTCCTCTAAATACCCCCCTCCGGAACAGACCCCCCCTCTAAATAGAGGGGGGAGACTGTTCCCGGGGGGGCATTTAGCGGGGGGAGGTCTGTTCCCGGGGTATTTTTAGAGGGGGAGGTCTGTTCCCGGGGGGTATTTAGAGGGTGGGGGGTGGGGGGAGGTCAGTTCCCGGGGTATTTTTAGATGGGGGTCTGTTCCCTGGGGGGGGTTGTTCCCTGGGGGGGGGGGGAATTTAGAAGGGGGGGGAAACAGAGAAAAACAGAGAGAGAGAGAGAAAACAGAGAGAGAGAGAGAAAACAGAGAGAGAGAGAGAAAAAACAGAGAGAGAGAGAGAAAAAACAGAGAGAGAGAGAGAGCGAGAAAAACAGAGAGAGCGAGAGAGAGAAAACAGAGAGAGGGAGAGAGAAAACACAGAGAGAGAGAGAGAGAGAGAGAGAGAGAAACAGAGAGAGAGAGAAGAAGAGAGAGAGAGAAAACAGAGAGAGAGAGAGAAAACAGAGAGAGAGAGAGAGAACAGAGGGAGAGAGAGAAACAGAGGGAGAGAGAGAAACAGAGAGAGAGAGAGAGAGAGCGAGAGAAACAGAGAGAGCGAGAGAGAGAAAACAGAGAGAGGGAGAGAGAAAACACAGAGAGAGAGAGAGAGAGAAAACAGAGAGAGAGAGAGAGAGAGCGAGAGAGAGAAACGAGAGAGAGAAAACAGAGAGAGAGAGAGAGAAAACAGAGAGAGAGAGAGAAAACAGAGAGAGAGAGAGAGAAAACAGAGGGAGAGAGAGAAAACAGAGAGAGAGAAAACAGAGAGAGAGAGAGAGAAAACAGAGAGAGAGAGGAGAGAAAACAGAGAGAGAGAGAGAGAAAACAGAGAGAGAGAGAGAGAGAGAGAGAAAACAGAGAGAGAGAGAGAGAGAAAACAGAGAGAGAGAGAGAGAGAAACAGAGAGAGAGAGAGAGAGAAAACAGAGAGAGAGAGAGAGAAAACAGAGAGAGAGAGAGAGAGAAAACAGAGAGAGAAGAGAGAGAGAGAAAACAGAGAGAGAGAGAAAACAGAGAGAGAGAGAGAAAACAGAGAGAGAGAGAGAAAACAGAGAGAGAGAGAAAACAGAGAGAGAGAGAGAAAACAGAGGGAGAGAGAGAAAACAGAGAGAGAGAGAAAACAGAGAAGAGAGAAAACAGAGAGAGAGAGAGAAAACAGAGAGAGAGAGAGAAAACAGAGAGAGAGAGAGAAAACAGAGAGAGAGAGAGAAAACAGAGAGAGAGAGAGAAAACACAGAGAGAGAGAGAAAACAGAGAGA